>NC_056728.1:1451098636-1451123636 GCF_019279795.1 Protopterus annectens
ACACACACACACACACACACACACACACACAGATATATATCTATATATATATATATATATATGTGTGTGTGTGTGTGTGTGTGTGTGTGTGTGTGTGTGTGTGTGTGCATGTGTGTGTGTGCGTAGATATACACAGATATACAGCTATGATAGGAAAGAGCACACAAGCATGACATATGGTCACAGGCTATGCCAATGGAAGTGAGGAGCCCAAGCAAGAAACATGAAACATGTAGCATGACCTTCCACACTCCCCCCAGCCGGACATGAGAAACATACACACTAACAATGTAAATAGTCTGCTACTCCCCAGACCACAGGCAGAATACAACTGGGGGGGTACACAGTACACCCGTGAATTCTAATCTTGGAACACAGGCAGGAACGTCCCTTGCGGGACACCCCAGAAACTGGCAAGGCCAAAATAAGGTGATAGACTGAACATTCTGGCTGGGGTGTATACATACTCGGAATACAAGGATGGGGAATCCTGATGAATCATGGGCCAAGACAATTGTATGAAATGGGTCCTGTGAAGTGGAGAGTGGGCCGAGTGTAGCGGTATGTCCAGAAGAGACCAGGACCCAGAGTAAGGATGGGTGCTGTTGAGGAGGTGCCGGTGGGGGAACTATGGGCAGCTACGTAGGGGTCTAGGTGTGCAGGTGTTGGCTGATGTGGGCCTATATGGACAGCCCTAGGGATGTAAGCAAATGTGTTCATTTGCAGAGGTGTCACCCAACGAGCAGCCACACCCACTACGAGTTCCACTGCAGCAAAGTGTAATCTATAAAGTCAAGGAATGGAATAACTAGATGTAGCTGTATATATGTAGAGGTATGTGTGTGTATATCTACCCATAGCGACATACATACAGAGACAGAATACAGATACATACCCGCATATAAATATATATATATATATATATATATATATATATATATATATATATATATATATATATATATATATATGCAGACACCCACAGACCCATATTTTGTTATCTATATATATATATATATATATATATATATATATATATATATATATATACAACAAAATATAAATATACATGTATGCATATATATACAGATATAGATATATATGTGATTGTAAATATACACATGTATATAGCTAGGATATGATACAGCAGTTACGAGTTACATATGTTCACAGGCCGTGCATATGGGGGCGAGGGGTCCAATAAACAAATGTGTAACACATAGCATCAACCCCCCCATCCCCCCAGCTAGGCCGGTGAGACATGCAGACACACAATAAAGGTAAACACACCACTGCTTCCCAGACCACCAGCAGGATACTACCAGTGGGAGAGACCTGCCAGGTCTAATCTTGAAACATAGACATCAATGTCCCTTGTGGGACACCAAAAATTAATGATCATCGGAGGCAGTCCTGGTAATGACTTATCAAACCAGGCTATAGATGTACATGGACCAGTAGGTTGTGCAAGCCTGATAACCCATGGCTCAACACAACATGCGACATGTGTCCTGACACGGGGAGAGTGGGCAGTGTGTAGTGGTGTGTTTATACCCCACCTGCACCCACAGTAAGGATGAGTGCTGTAGAGGAGTGGCAGGTGGAGGAACTATGGGTATGCAATTATGGCCTTAGACGTGCAGGTGTTGGCTGGTGCAGTTGTATTAGGACTGCCCTGAGGGATGTAAGTAATATTCCGAAATGGGCATAGCTGACGCCCATACCTCTCAACCCCTAAGAGCAAATCCACTGGACAGGACATAAACCATTGGGGGAACAAATAGAGACCATACCTCTGAACTGTCCCTGATTTCCAGGGATGTCCCTGATTTTGACTCTATTTCTAACTCTGTCCCACTTAATCCCTCCTAAAACTAGTGACATTTGAAGGAAAGGTGGTGAATTACATGTAATGAATAATGACAACAATTAAGAGTTATAAACGTCATTTACCTCAGAAAATGTGTATGAAATCATATGCTCTGAGTCTGTTAATGTGTCAGGTTAATAGCATCAATAATTTAAATGTGTCCCTGATGTTGTTATGCCGTGTCCCAGATTCAGTTTGTATTTTTCCCCAATCGTATGAGAGGTCTGATAGGGACAGAAAGCACATATTCCACTGACAACCTTAGAAAGATGATAGAATATTAGGTATGCAGTAGCATGACTCAGCTAAAGGATGTCAGTTCCAAAACTCAATTACTTGTTTGTATTGAAGAGTGTCAGTTCCCATGTATTAGCCAGATGGGTGCAGATTGTAAGAGGAACACACCAATAATATGAATCAAACTCTGGACAGGCCCCAGATTCAGTACAGTTGAACGGCATGCTGTCGCCTAATGGGCAGCCATTCCCGATACTGTAGGCATGTAGTCCGATGTAATAGGCATCACAAGGTAATATCGTAGTTCTCACTCCCATCCCATGGGTGTGAGTGTCAGATGCAAACACCAAATGCAGTGCATTTGCAAGTGCGGGAGCAAACAGGTGTAAGCCTGTTTGGCCACCAGTATGCGAGTATTACACTGGTAAAGCAATGTAGAGGCTAACTGAGTATAAGAAACTGTAACTGGAGGTTAGCATTGCTTAGCTCAGTGCAAACCAACTCACACCTGCTCACAACTGCTTTAATATGCCTTAATCAGTCCGTATCCAATGGCCTTGTTCTGCCCAGCAATAAAATAAATGGCCTCTGCAAGTCTCAAAACCAGGACCCTGCACACACAGCTATTGTGATTTCCCACTAAGCCATGGCAGATATACAGACATCAAACCTTATCACAAACATATCCAGCACAGTCATTCAACAGTATAGGAAATGTATTTCATCATGTAGATGTATGTGTGAGTGTTTATGTCCAGATATAGATACATACATATATAGAGATATATCAGGAACATCCCATGTGACAACAAAGCATTACAAAGGAATGAAAAGAGAAACACCAGCAACGCCTGTATTATGTAGTGGTGTTGTCCTATGTAATATCAAGACTCCCTCAGACAGATACATGTCATTAATACACACAAACATTTGTACATTGGCCATATACATCACTCTGTGCATGTTATTTACATTAGCACAACAATTCCTGTCCAGTCATTATGTGAGAACAGTACTCTTGCAAGGTGCTGTGTGCGACATCATCATCATCATCATAAAGGTAAATGGGGTAACCATAGAGGGACCGGTAGTGTTGTGTTTACAATGGGGTCATCCGCATCAGGTATACCTGGAACATTTAGGAGTCATGAGCATGCTAGGATCGTGTGCCTAAGAGACAGGGCTGAGGACAACTGGAGTATGTTGTGATGCATATTAAAAGGGTTACATGTGTCCAGTGGACATGTGTGTGAAATGAACAGCTATGTATGGGGTAAATGTTGTTCTAGGAACTGATTGGCCTTTTGTTTCCATAGGGTGAGAGTGGGATGTGGGGGAAGGAGAGTAAGTGTGCTAGTGGAAGAAAGGTAGAGTAGGATGACAGACAAGACAGCATACAGGGTCAGTATATGACACGTGGGGGGATTCACCTCAGACAGGGAGGGGTGTTCGGCAGTCACAAGCCCATGAGCCCCCAGATGGAAATAGTGGGACGGAGGTCCCCAGCCATGGGCAACCACCACTGCACCAAAACAGCTGCAAAGGAGCCAATGCTGCAGGCTGTCTAGGATGGGCAGCCTCACCCTGTAAATGTGACACTCTGTACTTGAGGTGGCGTATCTGGCCTCAAAACCCCTTATTGAGCCCCCTGCGCACCACGTCTGGGACTGTACGACAGCAGACATGTTCCTGTGTGGACCTGCTCCAAGGGGGGACAAGCCCCATCCTCAGTGGCAGTACCACCAGAAGGTGGTGCAGAGCCAACAGAGGTGGAGGTCCAACGCGGGGCCCCAGATGTGCTGGTGCCCAATGCCATGGCCAGCTGAAGTGGGACAGGAGGTTCTGCCAGGATCTCCAAACTCATACAGCCTATGGTGTTGCAGTTTAAACACAGATATGGCTTAGTAATAGTCAACAGCATTCAGGATTACTTATAACAGCATGCATAGATATGACCATCAACCCAACACAACAGATGGTATACATTTGCAGAGGGAGTACAACACATGCATATATACTGCATGATATCTGTACAAAGTGTAGAAGACTTGTGACTGCAGCTATGAACAGTGGCCCATTATTGGCATGTCACTGAGAACCCCAGACAGTGTCTGTCATACCACTGTTTCATGTGACATATGTCCAATCAGGAATGCGATGGCAGTAAATCATCACTATCACCATATACTGACTGCAATTCTCACACTATGCTCCTGCAGTTCACAGATATGTGTTCAGTGAGTAACACAGGAAATAAATGATTCCACACACTGACCAGTCCACAGATGGCCCTACAGATGGTGGTCCCTCACAAACAGAGCACTGTCTTGTCAGTTTTAAAACATGCAGAATAGCCATTACTACACACAACTTGTTAAACAGGCAGTAGTCTCAATGAAGCATAGCTACACTTACATGCTGTAGTCATGTTTGGCACATCACCCTCCTGTCTTTAGGCTATTTCCCACTGTGTATGTTGTTTGAGGAATATCCAGATATCATCTGTAATGCCATTTATCAAACACCAGATCCAGGTATCACTCACAGTGACTGTCATGGGCAAACACCAACATGAAGTTCCTAGATATTGTATTGTGCTTTTCATGCGATCGGCTATGGGAACATCATCACAGCTGTTCCACATGCAATCAGCTAGAGGAGGACTGCAATAGGTGCAGATGCCATCACCTGATTATGACCATCACTTACAAAACACAAGCTGCTGCTGAGCAGGTGTACACCTCCACATCCACCAGAGAGTGTGTGGGAGGGACAGACAGAGGCAAAGTACATCAGAGAAGGGCTTGGAGACTAAAACCTAAGCATCGTCTGTCACACACCTACCAGTAAAAGGGTTCAAATTCCTGACAGACTAGTCATTACTATTACAAGCACATGCAGTTACTCCATGTGCCACAAAGCTGACATGTTGGTGTGCTGTAAGAACATATATGTGTGCTGGTGAGCAACATATGCAACAGAGATATAGTAGACATACATTAGGTGTAGCACACATGGCTGTCCACATGAATGGATGTAATTGTCAACACAACCACACTCTCTAATGGACTCACATTGACACTCTTTGCCAGGCCCACAAATACACTTCCAAACTACTTAGTTTGCCACACTGCAGTAATGCACAGGTACTAAATGCACCACAGGGGATATCCGGAGGTTCTATGGGCTAGGGCATGTGAACGTGTTTGACATCTGTAGGTATGCCAATGGGAGTTATACTGGGAGTGAC
The DNA here is from genome assembly GCF_019279795.1 of Protopterus annectens. Taxonomy (NCBI): domain Eukaryota; kingdom Metazoa; phylum Chordata; order Ceratodontiformes; family Protopteridae; genus Protopterus; species Protopterus annectens. The sequence goes on from NC_056728.1 coordinate 1,451,103,994, forward strand.
TGTGGTTGGGAGCATCATGCCCCACATGCAGACACAAGGTGTCAGTACTGACATGCATGTGTGCATTGCTTCATGGGTGTGTAGTGGTTGGCTGTGCAAGATGGCTGTACAAGGCTGGGTGAGGGGTAATCCTTGACATCACACCACCCAACAATGGTGTGCAGTGTGGTACAGGGACGTAGTGTCTGCAATGTCCTGCATAGATGGGTATTGCATGAACTGTCCTGACATCCTGGTTACCATTGTGTATGACCATAGCTTTGCAATGCATGCCATGTTTGTGTTTGACAGTCCTTGACATGGACATTGCCTGGGATGTGCATGTCCCAAAATAATGTACAGTGACATGTACAGGTGTACCTGGTTTGGCTGGGACATGTTGTGTACACAGACTGTTATTCTCTGATGTGCCAATACTGGCTTGGTGTTGCAGGACCTGCTTATAGTCAGCAGGTTGACCCTGCACCTGTATTGATAGCATGATACAGGTATTCCCTGATGTAAGTGGCATTGGTCCATACAGGGCACACGTGTAATGCATTGTATGGCCTCTGAGGATCACATTTGATGGCACTACATATGTTTCAGGCATCCAGTGGGGAACATAGTGAAGGCACATTGTTGGCAATGATGTGCCTATTGTACTGCTGTACAGAGTGCCAGGTCCTCTGCAGCCCACTGCAATCACACCATGCCTACTATCTGTCATAAATGTGCAGGGTAATAGCAACATAGCGGGATATTCTAGGCAAGTGTGTTTGTGTATGACACATGGGTTCAGGACATATTCCGGGTAATAGTAAGGTTGCATACTTTGTTCACTAGGCCTTTTGCCAGATGTAGGGGTATGGCTTGCCAACACAGTCCATTGGCTGACTGACATCTGTACTCCTTGTGAGGTGGACATTATGACATATAAGATGAACACCATGTGGGAAAACTACAAAATCCTCTCCCCAACATGTCCATTGGTTAGGCATTCACAGCCAAGTCCACACAGGCTCTGACAGTCACACACACACACACACACACACACACACACACACACACACACACACACACACACACACACACACACACACACACACACACACACCTGCCATGTCTTGGAATAGAACCCCTACCTAACTAGTGTACCACACTACAGCATTACGCAGTTAAAGCACACACTACGAAGATTACTGGGCTACAGCAGTCCCAGAGGTGTATGTCTAGGTGGGTAACATCAGCAGGATTGCCAAAGGTGGTCATGTGAATTGTAAAGAGTGTGCATACTCTAAAAGGCATTGTTATTTTCTCAGGCAGACAGACATACATAGTTGGTCTCTCTTGGAATAAACCCCCTACCTAACTAATTTATCACACTACAGCAAAACACAGATACAGCACACGCCCTGGAGATTACTGGGTTACTGCAGTCCTAGAGGTGTATTCGTAGGTGGGTGACATCATCAGGATTGCCAAAGTTGGTCATGTGAATTGTAAAGAGTGTGCATACTCTAAAAGCATTGTTTCTTTCACAGGCAGGCATACACACACACACACACACACACACACACACACACACACACACACACACACACACTTGACCTGTCTGGGATTAGAACACCTACCAAACTAGCTTAACACACTACAGCATTATGCAGTTACAGCACACACCCTGGAGATTACTGGGTTACTGCAGTCCTAAAGGTGTAGGTGGATGACATCAGCAGGATTGCCAAAGAAGGGCATTCCAAGTGTACTGCAGGTTGTACATGTCTGTTACCTGTGTGTACCCAATGCTTATTGTCACAAAAATGCATGTAAACCTGCTTACAACTATCTTATGCAGTCCTAATTGACAGTATCAACAAGGCTTGCAGGTCTTGAACCCTGGACCATGCACACTGAGGTCACTGGATGTACCACTAAGCCATCTGGGTTGCACACATGTTGCATGGAGTCTATAATGCACATCCTACTACAGGTATTCCACAGTACTGAAACAAATGGGACAGTCCCTTTGTGTACATATGTACAGTACCCTTGAATGTACTGTACTCTGTGAAACAACAAAGACACGTCTACAACTGTACAACTGTCATAACTATATATATATATATATATATATATATATATATATATATATATATATATATATATATATATATATATATATATATATATATATATATATATATATATATATATATATATATATATATATATATATATATCTATGGGTTCATAGTTTCATAGGTTCATACTAGGCTATCTGCCTTAGGGCATTTATAAGCCTAGCTAGAGTGTGTTTGGCTTTCGCCACCCATTTTAAATTAATTTTGCTATGCCTTTTTGAGGTTAGTATACTGTGCCTCTGTCTAACAGTGACACAGAAGTGATAGCCGGGGTAAACCTACGATCTCCCATCCACTCATCAAGATTCCTCTTGAAGAGAGTCAATGTGGGACTCTGCCTAACCTGGACTGGGATTTTATTCCAGAGTGAAGGGAGCCTCTGGGTTATGAATCTGTCCCTCCAGCATGTCCTATTTATTTCAGTGCTGAGGTACAAGTCTCTCGAAAGCGTAGCTCGATGGGATTTGGATTTTCTGAGGTGCAGCATGTCCATTAATTCTGGGTTGGACATGGCTTTATACATCAGGCACAGATCGCCTCTGAGCAGGCGGTATGCCACTGAGTAGAGCTGGAGTTTCTTTAACCGAGCAGCATATGGCATCTGTTTGAGCCCTTTGATCCTCTTGGTGAGGTACTTTTGGGGTCTTTCCAGTTGCTGCAGGTGTCTGGTAAGGTACATCCCAAAAGGGGCATTGTACTCAATTATGGGCCTGATGAGGGATGAGTAAAGAGGCACGATGACATACATATACACAGCCATAGCTATATATATATATATATATATATATATATATATATATATATATATTCACACACACACGTCTGAACACCATTTGTGACACAGAAGGGTTCCAAAGGAACTGACATGTACACAAAACAGAGGCATCTCTTGTGTTATAACATTTAAATCATAAGTAGTTCACCAGAGAAGGGATGGTTGTTGTGTATGTGGAGTTTGGGGTGGGGAATGATTGCTAATGTAATCTACCCAGGGGATTGTGGAGTTAGGGTGGGGGAATGATGGGTATGGACCTAAACCCCAACGACCACTTCTGTGTCACTGCTCTACAGTGGCACAGTAAAATAACATACCTAACTGTAGTCGTGCTTGACTGTGTGTTCTTTACCATTCCTAACTATGTAATACTTTGTAGACACCGGTCACCACAGATGGCTACCATGGTGTGTTAAAAGACATTACACATGTGTATGCCTGGCTACAGGGTAGTCACACACACAAACACGTGTCAGTATTGTGCATATACTCTTGCCTATGTAAAGGTAACTAGTACAGTGGTATGCAGTTGGGGTATGTGCCACATAACACATACAATAACACTTACTCTGATTCCACTTCTGAGCTGAGTGACATCACAGGACCGATTACTTGCAGTGGGGAGGGAGGAAGAGAGAGGTTTAGCAGCTGACAAGAATAAAGGCCAGTGCAAAAGGAGGCATCTCTTTGGAATGCAGCAAAACCAAATGTCATGACAGGATGCAGACACAAATACACACACACAACCATTTGCTGACACACACACTCAGGCATTTGCTGACACACACACACACACACACACACACACACACACACACACACACACACACACACACACACACACACAGTTGCCAGTGGTGGGATCAGAACTCCTGCCTATCTACAGATCACTATTACAGTACTACGCAGTTAGAAGATGTGCCACAGAGATTACACATTCTAAGGCAGTCAGACTGCCCTTTTACAATTGAAGACAACAACAGGGAAACTGACAGTCACAAATTGCATAGCTGTAGACCTGTGTGTTTAAAGTAGGTGTCCATTACAACCTATATACACAAAAAAGACACATCATCAGCAGGTAGGCCTGAGAGGTATAGTTGTAGCACAACAGGAACCTGAACTGGAGTATGGCCATCTGCGGAATGGACAACTACTATCACTATATAGGGTTACAGTGGGTGTGCTCATACACTTAGTAGCACAGGGCAGTTTGGGATGCACTATGACTACAACTACACAAGGTTATACTGGGCATGCTCATACACTTAGTAACAAATGGCTTGGATGCACTGACTCACATTACACAAGGTGGCAGTGGGTACGCTCATACACTTAATAGCACAGGACTGTATGGGATGCACTCTGATTCTAACCACTGAAGGCCACAGTGTGCATGCTCAAACACTTACATGTACAGAACACGTTGTAATGGACTCCTTTTGTAAACACACAGGTTTATAGCTAGGTACATCTTACCTGTCAGTATATATGCACATTGTACTGGTTTACTACCTGATACCTGTATGTGGCCCGTAAATTATTATATCCGTGTCTGTGCTGTGTGATACACATGCATACATTTACATGACGTACTGACATATATATGTTACGTATACACATTCATGCATGTGTGGACATGACAGACAATAGGTTACCTGGGTCGCACAGGCGGATGCTACCTACAGCATGTGTCACACACCTTGCTGCCCTGAAAGGCATACATTGAAAGCAGGTTGTGGACAGTGGCATTATACGTGGAACAGTGACATGTGCAAGCATAATGTGTGAGCCACCTTGTGTAATGGTACTGAGGTGCAGGTGTCAAGATGACCTCTCCCAGCTGTGCTAGTAGTTGTCATTATTAGCAGGACTGCTACCCCAGGTATATCTCACATTGGTCATATACACAAGTTCTGCTGCTGCCCGTCACCTTACATGAGGCATTTTCTACCAAGCACATTAATGCCATGCACAGTGATGTCATGGTATGGGTGGCAACTGCTAGACCAAAACAATGAGCCAATGTCCTGCTGTTATTATGAGGTTGTCCAGTGTCTGTCATTCCGGGCTGTCATGACCGAATGATGAGCCTTCAACACAGAGCACATTCATCCATGTTACACGTGTGTGTGTGTGGATAATACCTAGGTCGCATTTACTCATATAGCTGCATTCCAAGGCAAATGTCCTACACACAGAAGTAAAACTCTGGAACCTACATGACAATTGCATTGGATGCTTATGCTAACCAGTGCTAGATGTGTGGCTTTAGTAATCCATTTGCTCAATGTAGAACCTACAATAGGGAATACTGACATCTGTGCAGTGAGGAACACCTGGCTGAAGGCTCTGTAGTGCACAATTGCACTACCACCATATAACTCAGATCCAGACATGTGGGCCATAGCAGTGGTATAGACCATTCCAGGTGGTGGTGTACACATATTCATAAAGGCTACTCAAAGGTAAAGACCACTACTCTGACATAACACATCACAGATGAGTCAGGTACAGGTGACAGTGGCAAATGCTGCATTCTAGATTGTATCCTCATATACATTCACCACCTTTTTCCCAGACTACCAAGACACATCCATATTTGGTATGACATTGTATGGTAGACCACCAGATAACCCTCGATTGGTGGACTGTACCTAGGCCTACATCAACTGTGCAAAGTACCCATGTACAGACACAGCTGCATAATGTGTTATGCAATGCAATAATACCACTGTTTGTAACCAGCTCAGTTGTACACATACCAGGGTCCCTCAGATGTTGTCGGCATTAACATGGTCGACTGTTGCTGTACACCAGTAAACAACATGGTTGGATATGACCAAACTGTACCTGCCCTGGATATGTACATCCCACACTCATACATTACCATAGCTTTCATTTTCTTTTCTACATACAGGTGGCTACAGTCATTACACACATGCACATGACAGATAGCATGCTAACAGTACATAAGGTTCTATATCTATGTTGATAGAGGTAATATCATCTCTCTACTGGTCACCCATGACACCTATCATATCATACAACACCCCATGGGGCATGTGAGTCTTTAAACATGTCCACCTAATGCAATGCATACAAACATTCCCAAATAACAGGACCATAGGACCTACAACAGGTGATATATTCATGAAATGTACAGCCATGTGTGGCCACAGCTCCTACATATACCCCATGTCAACAATTGCAAGCCATGCATGCTGTGTGCTGTCTGGACATTAGCCTTAGTACCACAATAGCCAGTACATTCTGTGGTGAGATGTTTACAAGCCACAGACCTCACACATGCTTGAATGAGTATACTGCCTAGCTCTAACAGAGCACTTTGCTGGCACTCTTCCAGTACACATAAGGTGTGTGTGGCAAATATGATTTGCTCACTGTTGACCATTACAGTGCCCTGGCTTCACCATGGCACTGTCAAGTTACAGTTTGTAGGAGCATGACATAGAATAATACTGTGTGTGTCATGCTGATGTGTGCTGTTGTAATATATGTACACTTGGCTACTCAGTGAAAGTGGTGGTGTCCTACCAGTACATGAATACAACACCCATCATGATATAATGCTCGGCTATGTTTCACACATGGTGTGGGGTAGGTGTGGAATGTATCCTCTTGACCTGCTAGTGCACATACTGATATAGACCGCATATGTGTACATGTATTGATGTTTGTGTAGATTCCATGTGTGTGCAGTAGCTAATGTCTGAAGGTGATTGTTGTCTTAGTACATCATGCTGTTGAAATACAGCCTCAACATTGCCAACTGTATATGGTGATATGCTCTAAGTACAGTAAGCCATACATGAGGTATGGACAGATGTTTGGACATGACTACTAAGTGGTGGGACTTCTTTGCAGATGAATGATTATTGAGAACAGCTCACTGCTGTGTTACAACCAGTCCTACAATAACCTGTGTACCTGCTAAGGTCAGGTTTTGTTAACTGAAGTGGAAGACAGACAATGTAGGATGTTGTAAGGGTGACAATGAAGGCAAACCTCATGACACATGTAACAGTAATACTGCCCCTGTGCATATATTGTACATATATAAGCACAGTTGTCAAAGGAAAAAGTCAGTAAGCATTGTACCAGATGCGATAGTGCTGTACTTCTGTAGTACCTATAATGAGATAGGCAGGTGTTTGATTCACAGTATTGGCACGTGTGGATGTGTGTGTCCATATATGTCACATATGGTTGGGAATACATCTCACATGTTATCACTCTCCTGAACACTATTGTTGACACCAGTACAGAGTGAAGTGTAGAGAGAAAGGCATAGGCAGGTGGTTAAACCTCACACATGTAAAGTGTCTGTATGTGTGTGACATAGGTGTATATCTTTGTGAATGCCAGTGTGTGTGTGTGTGTGTGTGTGTGTGTGTGTGTGTGTGTGTGTGTGTGTGTGTGTGTGTGTGTGTGTGTGTGTGTGGGTGTGTGTGGGTGTGTATGGCTGTCCGTGTGTATGGCTGTCCAGTTCCTGGAGTGAGGCTGTATTTTACCCTAGTGAAATGTTAATAGCCCCTCCCCCATCCACATCCCTGTTGATATCATCAGTCATAGACGGGTATACTAACTGCCTGCTAACATGTACACCCTGGGGTGTGACCTGTTGTTACATAGCCTACTGATGGACCCCCCTCCTCGCATACACTCGCTGCACTGTAGTATCCCTGTCGATGTCCTCGATCTTAGGCCATTCCAACTACCTGTACATCTGTAATCTCTGTGGCACGTCTTGTAATTGCGTAGTACTATAATGATAATATGCACATAGGCAGGGGTTCTCATTCGAACACTGGCAACTGTGTGCGTGTGCGTGTGTGTGTGTGTGTGTGTGTGTGTGTGTGTGTGTGTGTGTGTGTGTGTGTGTGTGCGTGTGTGTGTGTGTGCATGTGTGTCTGTGAATCCCTGAGTGTGTGGATGTGTCTGTGTTTGCATGCTGTCATGGCAGTGGGTATTACTGCTTCCCAATGAGAAGCTACTATTTCCACTGGCTTTTACCCGTGTCATCTGGTATACCACTCTTTTACCCACTCCATGCTCCAGGTAACTATACCTGTGATGTCACCCACTATGGATGTGAAGGCTCTGAACACAGTAGCATACTACACAGCTATCATGCTCTTGGATCATTAGAACAGTAAACATAAATGAAACATAGGAGAATATAACTGTGATGTGGAAGCTACAAAGTGCATGCAGGTATTGTCATACTGACCTGTGGGTAGTCAACATGTACATAAGGGACACCCGCAAATGCTGACATCCTCCGGTACATGCAACTACCCCTGAAAGAGGAAGGCAGAACATCAAGATCATCATGCTGTTAGTGTTGTTCACATGATACATACTGTCAAACATGAAAAATGCATTCTAAAACTGCAATACATGGTATGTCTGCTGCCTGCCAACACTACTCAACAATATTAATCTACAATTGTCTACCTAGTATGTTCACCCTGTGCATCAGACCTTATGAACAATTCCCTGCGCCGATGGTGTGGATGACAGGGATGCGGCACAGGCATCATCATATGCACAGGGTGATAATGTTTGCCAGATGCCTAGGCTGTGCCATTGGATGACATCATGTGTGTGTGTTAGAGCCTGTGATATCATTGGGTGTGTGTAGATGTTATGCGGGTGTGTGTTGAGGTGCCCTACATTTGTTTCCAGTGTTTGTGTATGCATGCACACAGGTCTGGCATGTGGCTGGCCTACACAGGGGTATTATTGACAGCTGCAGATGGTACAAGGCAGGTTTCACAGTTCACAGTGTCCCGCCATGGCCACGTCACCTGTGCCTGCCAGGGGTTGCACGGGCATTACCAGGCAGAGGTCCAGATTGGGTACTATCTGATGACACATGTCCACTGGAATCATGCCCCTGTTGGGACTATCCAGGACCACATGCACATGGCCTGCTGTGTCCTGGTGTGGACTGCACAGCACCAGCTGCACTGCTGCGGCTACCGCCACTATGGGAGCAGGCATGTGCAGTAGCATGTTCAGGTAGACCTTCAACAGGTGATGTAGCTGACCTACGTCCATGTGCCTGACACCTCACTCCCACAAGATGTTCCAGCACCGACTTTCCATGCTCGAGGATTGACATGCCATGGTCAAAGACTCCCACCATGTCACCCAATCGTCTATCCAAAACATCTGCAAGATGATGGTGAGCATTTCCAAGTGCCTGGATGTTGTCTGTTAATGAACAGACAGCAGCCCTCTGAAGCCTCAGACCTTCTCTGTTGTGCCATTCAGCATGTGCCTGTGCCTCCATTACAGCCCGAAACATGTGTCTGGTGACTCCAGCTGATGTGCTTTGTCTGGCAGGGGCATGTCAGCCAGTGGTCCTCATACAAGCAGCGCTGGGCACATGCTTGTGTTGGACATCACCAGTCTGTTGACTGGGATCATGGTGTGCAGGCACACCTTCCATAGTCACCACACTTCCCTGTTCCATGCTACCACCAGCCAACTGTCCTTCCTTTATGGCCGGTGGTGATGGGGTATGTGCAGGCAGGGGAACTGTGTGCGAGGATGAGGGGGAGATGGGTGGAATGGCAACCAATGGCACAGATTCAGCCCCTGACAACCCTGCCTGTGCCTCAGTCATACTATCATCATCACTGTTAGACTCTGTAGGAACACAGGAGGGCAACACACCTACATCAACACCTGTGAGGGGAAGACAAGAACTGTACATTACAAGTTATACCAGACACACACAGACAGACAGAGACACAGACAGACAGACAGAGACACACACAGACGGAGACACACACAGACAGAGACACACAGACAGACAGAGACACACACAGACACAGACACAGACACACAGACACACACACACAAACAGACACACACACACAGACAGAGACACACACACACACAGGCATAGACACACACACACGCAGACACACACAGACACACTTACACACACACACACACACACACACACACACACACATACACAGAGACACACACACACAGACACAGACACAGACACACACACACAAACACACACACAGACAAACAGACACACACAGACACACACACACAGACACATACACAGACACACACACACACACACACACACACACACACACACACACACACAGACACAGACACACACAAACACACACAGACACACACAGACACACATGCTACATGCAGGTGATATGGCAGGTGGCATTCAGATTAGACAATTATAGTTTCAGCTTAGGCAATTATAGTGGTAGTTATCATACATCCCTGAGTTGCACACAACAGCATGCATGCATGTGTTATAGCAGATCGCATGCACCTTACACAATTATAGTGGTGGTTAGCATACATAACTGTATTGCACCATTTGTGTTAGTAGCCTGTGCCCCATACCTGCAATACAATGTATGCACTTTGCACCATTGCACCACACTACCATGGTGTGTGCAAAATGCACCACATGTTAACAGACCATCGCTGACCTTTGTACATCTGCCTCTGATGCTTTGTGTTGGTCACTGCCCCTATGTGTGGGGACATGAGCAGTGGGGTATGTCGACTGCATACTATGTTTGCCTGAGCCCTAGCTTGCATATCTCCCCCAAAGCAGTGCATGTCTGTTCAACATTATTCCGGCAATCCCTGAGCTGAGTGTAGACATTGTGCTTGTGGCTGTACACACGTTTGACATGGCTGTCCCTACTATGAAATGGTGCCACAGACCAGCACAGGTTTACAGTACACCGGCCTACTGTGTGGCATATGACCTTGTCAATCACATGTAGTATGACATGTCTTCTGCTGACGTGTTGAATGACATGCATACATATGTAACACAATGGTGTCCTTTCCAATCTACAGTACAGTAATGGTGTCCCAATGCAGGGATGTGTTATACTAACATGGGCCTTCAGCTGATGCAATGTTATCTGTCCACCCTGCAAATATGCAGGGACATACTGCACATTGAGCTGATGTGCATAGCCATTGCAGGGCATCATGTGGCTTCACAATTTCTATACAGTGTGAGCTACTGACACAGTTCATAGCCATGACTATGTTTACATACAATACATATCTAATGTGGAATGTGACCCACGTCATTGAGGTGTATACACAATAAATCCTAATGTGGAATGTGTGACACAGGTCACAGAAGGGTATACTGATGACACCCCTGCACATCTGTAACCATATTACTGATACCTGGCAACTATGATCACACATGGCTAACTTACAAGTACTCTATGTCCCACATGCCATCTGTGTACCTCACAGACATGAGGAGCAGGCATGACAGTGATGTCTGACACCAGCAAGGTGAATGTACTGTACCTGTGGCTTGATGTGGATGTATGTGTATGTTTTGCAACACATGTATGTATTTGGATACTGTAGAGGTGAATGCTTCCATGTCGTGACACACTCAAGATGTTCAAGACATGTCATGTGGTGGTTTTATGTTATGCCTACACAAGCTGTGCACAGGCCAGTATGATGTTTAGTGTTTCACATCTGCAATATCACAATTACACAAAGGCCATAGTTGTATTGTGTAGAGCCAATGTACAACAGGGTGTAGACACATGTACATCACTTCTACTGTGTCTGTTGCTTCATGTCTTTGGCCATCCTCCATGGCCATGTGTACACATGCTCAGTCCAATGGCTGTGATGGCCATCTTATTTTACATGTCAGTGTTATCCCATATGACATACACCCATAGATGTCATATGCTCCACTGAGGACAGGGTTATGCAGGCAAAGGGTGGTATGTATGGGATGTGAGACATGTTTTGCAGGATAGTTGAGCAGTGTTGCAGTCAGACCATTACATGTCATGGACATTTCTGATAGCACATGACATTGTGTGACATTCATAGAAAGGGTATACTCCACAAGGGTGTATCCTGTGGGCTGGTCATACTCCAGCTCTAACACATTTAGAGTGCATGCACACATGCTCTCTGTACAGTACTGTTCATATTCCCAACATGTGCCATGCTGATATGTAGTACCTGTCCCTACAGTGGAACACACCTCCACCATTGTATTCACTGTTGTCCACACATCTGGCAATGACAGTTTGGAAGGTTTAGTGCAGGTGTTTCATATAGTCTTCAATTGTTTCACATAGGTAAACAGTGTGATGCATTGCAGTTCTGACCAGTGTCCATTAACAGGACCACCATACATTATGTGTACGTGTGTTATGGCAGATAGCATGCAATTAATATGTTCCGTGCATTATCAAGCCTGGTAAATAATAACAATCTCACCTGACACAGGCTGCTGTCACTGCAAAACACTAGAGGTACCTAAACAGGAGTGTCACAATGGTAAGATTCTTATCCACACCTGTGTGATAGCTACAGGGTGCAATGTCCATGTTAGCACATAAGCCAGTACAATACACTATAGAATGGAGTATGCACATCTGTGCATACATAGAGTAGCAGACTAGTATGTGGCATGTGTGCATACATGCCTTGCATATGATGTTATATTACATATTGTACAGTAACACATGTAACTATGTGATATATAGTTGTGTTTTATGTGCAGTAGTGACTTACCAGGCAACTCCAGGCTCAGTGGTTGGGAGACACCCACCTCCACAATTCCAGCTAAAACTTGTGGATGGAGGTCTGCAGGTGTCCCCAGATTGGCCAGTAGCTCCTCGGTACGTGTGAGTGGGGGCCGGGTGAGTGCCCACCTCACCTGTGGCACCTTGTTCCCTTGCGATTGCATTAGCACGCTGTTTTACCTGTCTTATCAGGTAAGTGCAGTATCTGCACACCTGCTGATAGGTGCAATTGTGACCGCCAACATCATTTACCCTCCTGCAGAGTTCCTCCCACAGGGCATCCTGCTGCTGTGCATCCTGTGGCACATGGATGAAGAGCGTTGTGTAGTTGTCGAGGAGGAATGGGATGAGGACCTCATCCTCCAAGTGGCTGTATGCTGGCAGTCTGCTTCATGGCATACCTGGAAGACATAATGATGAAGACAGGTCACAGTAACTCACAGAGAAGTACAGCAGTACAGCTGAACATACATGTGTATCACATTTATTAAGATTACAAATACGTCTTTGTAAATTTACATGACACTAACACCACTGACATGTATAAGTCACATACATTTGACACCTACTGGTGATGTATTCACCAATAATCACCACAAATCTCCGTACCAGGATCCAATGAAGGCAGTCCCACAGCTTGGTATAAAAGGCCAATATGGAAAAAACTTTTTGTAGTCCACAGAGAAACTTTTCAGTCCACGAACACGAACTGAGAACGCTGTATAATTTAAAAAAACTTTTATTGACAGCACAGCACGACAATATTCAAATGTTCCAAGCAGAAAAATTTCAAGCAAAAAGATTTAGCGCTTTCATTTCCATAACAGGAAACTTCATCAGAATAATACGTGTATTCCTGCTTGCTAATTTATACAAATTCTGAACTCAATTAATCAATTATTCAAATTATTTTCAATCTATTAATTAAAGTTAAAATGCAATTTAAAACACCAAAAAAACAAAGCAAAAATACTTTTTAGGTTGTTTAAATCATTTTGCAAAAGACTTCTTTTAACAAGACTTCTTGTAAAATCATTATAACAGTCAGTGGACCACAGGAAAATAAATATTGTGTTAATGATGTGGTTTAAGAATTGTTTTCCATGTTGTCAGTGAATGAATTGGATACAAGAAAATAAAGTGAAGTATGCCTGTATATTGAATATACAAGTAAGCATGTATAATAATAATAATAATGAATTATAGTTAGTGAATACAAATGTGCGTATAAATATGAATGTGCGTATAAATATGAATACATGCATATGTGTAATCAATATAATAAATATAATAAATATAATATATATATATATATATATATATATATATATATATATATATATATATAAATATAAATGTAGATATATAAATAGGTGTAAATATAAATATAAATACAAATATAAATATATACATAAATATAAATCAGTTTATAAAATCAGTTTGTACTACTGGTGATGTGATGTTATCGCCATATATGTGTGTGTCATGTGATGACATTGCTCATACACCATGTGGATGTTGTCTTGACGTGGGCATATCTGTTTGCCTGTAGTGGTGTCTTTACCTATCAGCACATGCCTGGATGTGTTTACATTAATGCAATTGACCTTAATGCTGTGTATATGTCACATATATAGTCATACATAGCTGTTAGGGACATGACCTGTGACCCTGCAGATTTGCAAGCATGTATGTGTTTTGCCTTATACATCTACATGGCACTGTACAGCTGTGTAGCATCCTGCCATGTATTGCCTGTGTTGTACATGTGTAAAACATGGGACAATAGCTAGCCTGATGGTATTTGCAGGGTTGGATATCAACTGTAGCATGTATGGTCATAGTGATCTAGTAGGCTATATGCCCTGGGCCATTTATGAGCCTAGGCAGACAGGTTACCTAGCTGTAGGCAACAGACAGGTAACTTTCAGTGGCCAGTTCAAGCAGTGCCATAGAAATGATACTCATGGTTACTGATATATTTGGCATGTGGTCAGCACACCATGTCACAGAGAGGGGCGATGTGCAGCTTCGCTGGACAGGGATGCATAGTATGGCAAGAGTATGTTAAATGTATGGGACATGGATCTGTCAGGCATGTTGTGATCCTTATACCAGAAAGGTGAATGTCCATGATGTATGTGTTTATTTGGGATCAGGATGTGTTACGTGTAGCATGTCCAACACCTGTGGGTTGGACATGGCTTTATTCAGGGTAGACTGCATGCTACATAGTGCAGCTAGGTATTGGGAAGGGCAGTGTAGGCCATCTACACATGGGAAATAACCCTTAAATGAAATATGTGATCTATTATAGGTCACATGGGTGTTGAATATGGCTGATCAGTTAACTCTATATTCCTGGATGGCACCCTGTCATGATTAGGAGTGCCACATATTACTACCTGTCTTTTGTGGTGACGTAACTATCAAAGGGAAGTACTGTCCAGCTGCATCCCATACACACACTTGCCATTATGTTGACTGCTGCCTAGGTGGTAGTTAATGGGTACAGGGTTTGTAACATAGGGGATGACAATGCAATACTTAGCTGTCAGATTGTGGCCATACATCACACACCACACATCTGACACACAAAGGCCCTTCTGCATGTTGAATGCAGCACACATTGAGTCAACTATTGCTCCTAGTTCATAGTCATTTGCAAACATCGATAGTCTGATGCCTTCTGTGTTAGTCTGTGTGGTATAGATAACAAAGAGGGTGAGTACCAAGAATGACTCCTGTATTACTGTGGCTAGCACTGGTTTGATGTGCGTGTGTCAGTCAGACACCTTCTGTAGTGTTGGTTCTGCCAGCAGTTCAGTTGCCAACCACTCCTGTGACATAGGAATATACACCTAGTTTACTGAGTGTAGTTGGCAAGGTCATGACATGTAGTGTGAATCAACCATACTGTCATCTACATCTGTACCGAGTACACCAATTACGGTGACCATGGTTCATGGCCATACAGACCAGACTCAGAAGGTTAGTTGTGCATTATGTCCCATTATCAATGGTGTCTCCCCCTTTGTGGGGTATGACAACTGTTGCAGTGCAACATTCGGTGTGTACACAGCCTAACATGGAGCTATGATTGAGCATGATGTGTATGTGGATAGCTGAATGTTCTTACATTTGTGTAGGACATCCTGGGATGTTGACAGGTCCCATGAAAGCTGTATGTATGGCCTTAATGAGTGAAGCTTGTACCTGCATAGTCGTTGGTACAGGGGCCCTGTAGTGTACATGGATATATTACTAAGTGTACCTGTTGGGGATGGGGGGGGTAGGTGGAAGTGGGTTTAGGTTCTCTGAGACCCAGTCTGGATGAACGGGTGCTATTTCTGTAGGTGCAGTACTTCCCATGCCATAGTGCTGTGCAGCACTGCAGGTCTTGTTGTTGCCATTACGATTAATGACACCACTATAGAATGCTCTGTGCTTGGCCTCATAATATGTGGCTGATTAGTTTCACAGTAGCTTTGCATGGTTTTATATGGTATATCTGTATCTTACTGAGGCTGACCAGGGATCACCTACACTCATTTGTGTTCACTCTTGCAACAGTTACAACCTTTTGTTGTACAGTTTAAAGCATGGTACCACCAGTTTGCCTACTTGTTTGTGTTGGGTTGAATCCTGGTTCTGTTTCAATGGCACAATCACTGCACATATGTGACTGCTTAAGGTTAATTTGTGCAGGATTCAGCATTCGCACATGCATTGTCCATCTGCATGGGTGCCATGGCACTCACCACTCTGCTGTTAGGAAACATAACATTGGCATTGAGAACTAACTATGTGTAGCATACTGTTAGCCCTGTTTGTGTGACTACTGTGATCCAGGTCAGTGGGGTCGATAGAATCCAACATGCATTGAGCGCAGGTGTTGGTACATGAGGAGTCTTCCCAGTTCATAATGGAATAGTTGAGAGTAGCCATTATTATGATTCTGTCTTAGACCTAATCTTCTCCATTACAGCACATTATGACAGTTGGGAAGTCCGCGGCTTGTTGGGTGATCTGCCTCAAGGTGCATTTTGATTTCTAATTTGGCACAAAGGTAGTTGCTCAGCATAATGCATCTGATGTTATGCAAGTGC
Source organism: Protopterus annectens (assembly GCF_019279795.1). NCBI lineage: Eukaryota > Metazoa > Chordata > Ceratodontiformes > Protopteridae > Protopterus > Protopterus annectens. The sequence goes on from NC_056728.1 coordinate 1,451,120,615, forward strand.
AATTAGCGTGGGGTGTACATATCCTTCAGGAATCTGGACATACCTGTGGCCCATGTGTTCCAATAAAGGATAATGGGCAAGAGGTGAGGTATGTGTTATAACATGGTCATGCAGGTGTGCTCTCCGGAGCATTGAAACATGTCTCAGCCACTGCACAGATATGTTCTCCATGTTAGGGAATGACATATGTGTGTCCGTATAGTGTTTCTGACATGTATCATTGTGCAGCAAGACCCATAGTTTATTGCTTGGCTGTCCCTGTAACAGCAGGGGACCCTCACTTGAACCGCACATGATGAAGGCACTATAAGGGAAGCATGAGCCCTAGGCAGTATCCAGATTCCCAGGGATGAAAGGTGCAGGCCCTGTCTGGCAAAGCATCATGGTCTGTCAACCATGTTATCCCAGGATGACAGATACTGGATACCCTTTGACATGCACCACTACACTAGACAATTGTGGAATACAATCCTTTTGTCCCTGTACTGCAGTATCATGCTGGCCAATGGCAGAATGCTACCCAGGCCTTGGGACATACCTGCATTGGCTACAAGACCTGACAGTTCCTACATGTGTTTCCATGCAGTCCAGGCTACTGCATCACAGGTCCTGCACAACAACATGGAATATGCTAGAGCCATGCGTATAGTTCAGAAGGTGGTCTGAGTGTATGAGTATGTGGCTAATCATGGCAGACAGGCAGCTGACAGTATGTATGCCCTTGTATAGGTTGGAGTGTAACATAGTGCTAGAGTATGCATTCACAAATGAGTACTGTTGGGCATGTTTCCAGCCATGTGTTCAGAGGTGTGGCACAGTTATGCAAACTATGTCATACAGTTTGTGTATTTCGGTGTCTGTCACTTCCTGCTTGGGGGGGTCACTTGTTTGGCCAGATACTTAGATGCATCTGTGAATTTGTGTGATTTCCAGTAATGTGTGTGGGTGTCCTTACTGTGTTCTGGTAAGGGTATGTGTTAACCTACACCTCATGACTGTCCAGTCCAGTCATGGCTGTAGACTGGCCTGCCTTCCAGCTTACCCCTGTATCTGCATCCCAAACAATGTGTGGGGTGTGGTGTTAGGTGGGTTTGGCAGTGTACATGACATAGAGATTACATTCCCCCAGGATGGCCACATACACAAAGCTGACATTAGGAAACACCAGTAGCTGACTAGTGGACATGCCTGTATGAGCAGTCAGTACTACAAGTACCAAGTACTGTATTTAGTTTACGTATTGCCTATGAAGATGTTTTAGACAGTGATACTCACATGTAAATATGTTATGGACGTGGCAACACTGGCCAGTACAGAAACATTGTAGCTACTTTTAGCAGCAATCCTCCGCTGAGGAGCACATCACATCCTGTTAGTTGATTACAGATGATGCAAGTGTCTACAGGTCTGTTTCCTTCTCTGGGTATATACTCACATATCCACCAGAACCATGAGCTCTGATGGGCACAGACACCCACTCTCCAAACAGAGTCATGTATCAATAGACTCTGATGCCACTATCAACATGATCAGGATATAATCAGATAGTGTGAGCCATCACCTATGATGCGGCTATTACACATGGGCAGCTGTCTACTACATCTTACACTCCTACTGCAGATGTTACACTGGAGTTAAAGATGATATGCAACCTGTTTCATTACCAGTGCTGTGCACTACCTTACATACAGTATGTGCAGGCAGCTGTTAGGTTGGCAATGAGAGGTTGGGCTACACAAACCTGGTACTTCAACCAGAGTGTCTGTACTCTCAATATCCACTCTATGTAGGTGTGCACATAGCCATTTAGCCCAGCCCTGTAACAAGGGTCACTACACCTCTGAATAACATGTACACATGCACAGCTATTATTTATGGCAACTGATAGTAGAGAGGTGGATATTACATGTGTTATGTGCATGGACAGTTACCTGGCTCTTCCAATTATCTTTGCTATCATGCCGCTAACCTGTCAGATGAATACTAATGCTATGTATCCTGTCATTGAGTATTGTAACTGCCAATAGACATAACTACTGTTTGCATAACATAACAGAGCTGCTATGTAGAATAGAATACAGATCTGTCTAAAATACTGTACATTACACAGTTATTGGCACAATATCTCACAATGCACACCATATTTGCACGGTAAGCCCACCTTTAACATGTTCATCTTATTTATATACCAATACATATGTCGACTGTTACAATATATCGACATATACTATGCCCTGTTATAGCACATACTTGTTGGACCAGTCCTGACACTGACAGTGGCTGGAGGCGAATTGGTGGGCTCCATGCCCATATTATCCCTTGTGGTGTATGCAGAGTGTGCCGTGTGACCTACAGCAGTACACACATAGAATATCGCATGCATTACTACTGCTCAACAACACATTGCTACAAGATAGCTATTTCCACTATATGCATTGATTACACTGTAATTCTTACAGTACAGGTAGACATATTACATGTTATACATACCGTCTTAGTAATCGTAGGTGTTATTAACTAGTGTAATGCTCATTTTCGGTTCGTCTTTCAGTGTTTTGTGCTGTCCTACAGGTAGATACAGATGGTTTGAATGTGTGACAAGGCAACCTTTTATAGTTACAGATCAGTAACATGTGCTATCCCGATGACCAATTGGTGTTCCTAAGTAGCTAATTACATGCACATCAGTTGCGCTACTACTGCCTTAGCCAATACCATGGCTACAGTGGAGTATAATTGAGTACTCCACTTGGGCGTTGCCCCTTTGCCTTACTTATGAGGAAGACAGTGTGGAAGTTTTATTTGGAATCTTTTGCAACAGCTGTATGGAGACGACAGTAATATATTGTGTGTAATGCCTAGAGGATTTGGTCTAAATGCGGGTACTCCTGTTATATTTCTGAACATTGCTACTTGTGCAGGGTTTGTCTGTACCTAATACCTCCCCATATGTTTCAGTCTGGCCAGGTTGTTTGACCAACTCAAGGCTGCATAGCTATGCATATAATGTTAGGGAGTTTAC
>NC_056728.1:1451428636-1451573636 GCF_019279795.1 Protopterus annectens
GAACTGCCATATATAGCAACCTATTGGCTGTCAGAGGATGCACACTTTCAATACCACATATCAGTGCTCAACCCACAACTGCCTGACAGTCCCTGGCACGCTCTATATATTAAACCATGTTCTGCACAGCAACAAAGAGAAACCAGTATGTAAGACTATACAACAGTACATGGCACACTGTATGTGACACAATGCACCACCTAGCCAAAGGAGGCATATATCAAGCTAATGCATAAAGAAATATGCCATCCATTGCAATGATTGTAAAGTCCAGTTACAGTATTACCAGTATACCACACTAGTTGTTGATGGCAAACCCCTGCCTAACATATGTGCACATTCGTGAATATAGGTGGCATACTGCTGTAGTAGACTATACATGTTGCTACATAGGCACTTATATCCTGTAACACACATATGACCGAGGGCATGTTACAGGCATACCCACACACACATCAGACATACATACAAGACACAAAGGTATGGCAACCCAGATGAGCTTTACCTGTGTACGATACAGTACTGTGTGTCAGTACTTACAAAACCTTATGCCTCAGTTATGTAATCTGTGAGGACTACAGGGAACACACAAAACAGTGGTTCCAAGCAATGTGGACATACACCATACTGTGCTATTTATGCCTACAGCTTCAGGTAGTACTACAGTTCATACGGGATTTGGATTCACCAGCAGTACCAATCAATAAGCATACAAGCTACATGTACTGCTTTAGCCTACAATGACACATCCCAGTCAACAACAAGGGACTACGTCGGACCATATGCCATACTGCTTTTTCTGCCGAGCAATAGCATACACATCTTTTGCTGGAGTCATAGCTAGGATACAAAATACCATGACAGAAACAGATTCCCACTAAGCTATCACACATATACACAACTTTGACACATTCACCAACGCATTCACCATCACACTCAGTCAACCTCACATAGCAATTATTGCAACAAGTACATGTGGGTGTGTATCAGTTCATAGTTAGGTAATAGGCTATTGGCCCTAGGGCCTATAGAAGCCTAGCCATACAGTATCCTGGCCTTTGACATCCACGTAATTTAATTTCATGTGCCCCTGTCAAGCAGAGCCACAGAGGTGATTCCCGGAGTGTATTTTCTATTTCCCATCCAATCATCAGGATTATTCATGATGACTGCTAATAAGGAGCTTTGTTTGCTATTGATAGGTAGTTTGTTCCAGAGTATGGGATGTCTCTGAGATAGGAATCTATCCCTCCAGCATGTTCTGTTTATTGAGGTGACAAGGTTTAGGTCCCTAGAGCATGTAGCTCATAGGGATTGTGATCTGTTTAAGTGGAGCATGTCCAACAGCTCTGGGTTTGACATAGCTTTGTATGTTAGGCAGAGGTCACCTCTGGGTAGGCGGTATGCGACACAGTCTAGCTGTGGTTTTGTGAGACGGTCTGCATAGGGCATCTGTTTGAGGCCGGTAATACTCTTTGTGAGGTATGTCTGTGGCCTGTACAGTTGTTGTAGATGTCTTGTGAGGTACATACCAAAAGGGGCATTGTACTCTATAATGGGTTTTATGAGTGATGAGTAGAGGGGAACACTGACCTCTTTTTCCCTGGATGACACACCTTATGTGATGAGGTGTGCCAAGTAGACAGATTACATGACTAGTGTGGCACTGTGATTATCAAAGGGGAGACTACTGTCCACCTGTGTCCCATGGTCTCTTATCACACTTTTGGTGTTAAGTAGACTACCACCTATGTGGTAGTTCATGGGTACAGAGTTTTTTACCAAAAGGGATGCCAATGCATTTTCGACATTGAGCTTGAGGCCATGGCTTTGTCACCAGGCATCTGTCGCAGTAAATATGACCCTGTCTCTCTCGCTATATATATATATATATATATATATATATATATATATATATATATATATATATACTCATACATATAAACATCCATTGGTGTACATATAGATATATATATAGGCACATATACAGTCCACCTTTCATGGTGGGAATATCAATTATGCGAAGGTTGTGAGGTATACAGTTATGTAATAATATTGCACAGTCTTGTGCGGAATGCATTGAAGGTGCTCTCAGCCCATGTAGCTTTAGCAGGCCTCACTGGCTGCAACACTGTACCCACAGTGTTTAACCACCACATGTCATATACCAGCACTGTATGCTGTCTTGTTTGCCACACACTACAACCTACATATAAATATGCACATAACAACCTTCACCAACATATATATGTCCACCCTTCACAAACAGTTGCAGTATGTCCCTTGCTCTATGCACATGTACAGATGCTAATATATCTGACACAGAAATATCTCTCCATATGTGTGTGCCATACACACACAAGCTCCACAGTGTTGTAAGTCCCCGGACCTCACAGCTGACCTGTTGGGCCTTGCTGCAACATGAACAGGTGTCACATGTGAGCACACAGTAATATTAGAGGGTGTATATATAGCTGCAAATGCTAGATTAGCATACTAGCCTGGTACAGCAGTTGCCAATGCTAAGCTACACATTAATATGACTATCATGCATGTGTTACTCTGTCACATCTATATTTATATAGCTGTATGTGCTACTCCCCCAAACAGCCATTGTACACACTACTGTACAGAACACAGATAACATGGATTAGATGTTTGACATTTAATGCTGAGCTACATATGTCACAGTTATGTCCCACTGCACACAGCTACACACTGATTTGTCCATGGCAGTAGTTATGCAGGGCATCTGTGCATAGATACGTACTGCTGCCACATATGGATGTTTCAAAGTATGTAGAGTACTCTTCAAAAACATCTACTACATGCCAGTAAATACATATCTGATACATACCTTTCCTTTGTATGTGTTGGTAGTTTTCAGTTCCATGTGTCTTTTTTTTTCTGTTGATGTTGATGTTGATGTGGGTGTCTCTCTCTCTCTCTCTCTCTCTCTTAATAGCTGCAATGGAATGATTGCATGTGTGGACAGCAGGTACATCCTGCTTTTATAGGTATCTGCACATGTGCATGTGATGGCCTCTGCACCAATTGGTGGCCACCATTTGGTAATTGCATGCAGCCTGCTGTGTGGTAATTGCAGTAGTCACTGTCATAGCAATCCAGTGCTATAAATTGCTAAGTCAGGTAGGAGTAGCCCTTTCAGCTTTCCAAAGTAGGGCCCATGCTTGTTTGCTGTGGACGCCGTTGTTTAAGTCAGAAGGTTGGCATACTTCTTATATCTGAAGCTAGGGGTGTAGCCAGTGATTTAAATGTTGTATTCAGACCTGAATGTTGCCACTTCCAGAACACAGTTGTCAGTGTACAATTGTACTCACCCCTACAAATGCTAACAAAAGATATATGGGAGTATGTAGCTTATTTTCTACTTATACAATTAACTGCCATACATAAGTAGTTATTGAGATGTATTCATTTGGCACATGAACTGTTTGTGAACTGCTATACTGTGAATATTAATGTACTCACTTCTGCACAGTTTGTGCTTTTTTATTGTTGACATTAGCACAGGATGCTCAAGAAAACTGGACAATTCCAGCACTAAGTATGCCTACCTACATCCTTGGTGGACCCTGAACACACAGGAATATTGTACATTTGGGTGGGGGTTGTCCTGCTATGATACTGTGTGGGGGTTATAAAGTGCAGCTGTAACATTATTTGCTGCTAGAATGGCTGGTTCTCTTATCACAGTCATGTAATGCAATTCCACAACAACTGCTGGTAAAGTTCCACAGAACAGGTTTTGTGTTATGGCATTCCTATCTTTACTTTACATTCACTCATTCTAATGCATGATATATCTATTTCAGCAACAACCTGCTGTATATCTCCTGTTGCTTAGTGGTACTTCATGCAGTCTAGTGTGTCCACGTTATGGGGTTCGAGACTGACAGAGGTGTTTTATTTTGCTGCTGAGCAAGGCACTTTTAAGCAGTTGTAAGCGGGTTTGCGCAGGTTTGCGTGAAGCTTAGCAATACTTGGCTAAACACACACAAGTGCACACTCGCGCAAACCTGCTAACTACTGCTTAAAAGTGCTTACTCCCACTAACGCCCGCACTCATTTCTTTGAAAGAAAGAAAATGGGGAGATAGGAAAGTGGTGAAAAAGGGGCACAAAGAGGGAAAGACAGTAGGGAAAACAGCTCGGGATGTGCAGGGCAGGTGTAGGGAAGGTCCATAGCTGCCATTTCTTTAACAGCAACAGCTGTGCATATGCAATAAATTTGGAGGGAAATATGAAACCTTCCACCCCTGAGAGAGGGGTGAGGACAACAAAGTATGTTGTACTGCCAATTAAATATCAGTTTATGTGTCCAGCGGACATGTGTGCAAAATGGGCAGCTATGTATGGGGCATAATTTTTTTTGGGAGCAGATTGCCCTTTTTTTTTTTCAGGTGAGAGTGGAAGTAGGAATATTTGGGGAGGTAGGTTGGGGAGGTAAACAGCAAGACAAACAAGATGCATACAGGGGTGGAATATGACACATGTGGTGGGTGAACACCATTGACGGGGAAGGATGTTTGGAAATCACAAACCCATGAGTCCACAGATGGCAACAATGAAACTGAGATCCCCACCCATGGGCAGTCCTCACTGCACCTTCACAGCCCAGAGGGTGGCTGTGCTGGGTGCTGTGTAGGAGGGGCAGGCTCACCCATAAGTCGCGCCACTCATGCCTCAAGCTGGCGTAGAGGATCAGCGACTGAACGCTTGCTCTCCCTACGCACCACCGCCCGGACCATTCGGAGGGTGATAGGTGGCCCTCCTCTGGCTACGCTTGCATGGGGGGATGAGCCCCATCCCCTGCAGCACTTGCACTTGAAGGTGGCACAGGTCCAATGGAGGAGGAGGTCCCGGGATGGGCACCGGACCTGCTGGTGCCAGGTGCCATCGCCAGCTGAGGTGGGACCGGTGGGTCCACTGGGACTGGCCTTCCGATACGTTCTATGTTTAGGAGGATTTAACGACAATATGGGTTGGTAACAGCCAACAGCAATCCAAATTAGTTGTAACAGCATGCAGTAATATTCCCATTAACCCAACACACCAGAGTTCCAACAGTTGAACAGCAAGCATAACACATGCATTTATAGAACAACAGTGGACATTCCAACAGCATGCAGGATTGATTGGTGGCAACAGGCCACCAAGATTGTGGTATTTGAACAGGGCACATGCATCAAAGTAAATGCAGATATTTATAAACCAATAGGACATATGTCCTAACAAATGTTTTGAGATTAGACAAACCCATTGAGGTGTGGAATTGCATTGTTTATGCACATGCAGTAGGGTGTAAAAAGATACCTCCATTAACAACTTGTATATACTTATAGTTTATACTACATTCCTATTAACTGCAGGTATATATCCCCTACATGTATTATTACACTAGGCAATGTCCGTTAAATTGTGAAATGGGTTTTGCTAGTTTTTTATATACCTGACCTGTATCTGACATACAAACTGTCCAGGATGCAGATGTTACTGCTACATATTTATATATTGTATTTATATTTATATATCTACATATCTGGATGTGTTCAGGTGACATTATCAGTTATATTTTAACAGCCCCCTACATTTCTAGCAGCACACTGACATTTCTGGGGAACAGAATAACAAGCTAATCATGTGCCAGATTAACCTGTACATGCCGGCAATGAACCAACAGTTGAGGACTATATATATGCTTAACAGCTACTGGTACTTCCTTCATCCACTTTATATGGGCCTACCCAAGTGTGGGTTGACAGCGCTTAATACAACAGTACTGTTTTTATAATGCAAGAGTACAACAACATATCGATGAAAGTGACATGGACACACTCCAGGAATTATACCTTTATTAATTACATTACACACTTTTCTAGAGGCTCTCTCATTTATTTGATATATCAGTGCATGCAGAAGACTTATTCAAGACGTATTATACCTTTATTAATGGGTTACAACACTCTTTTTTAGGCTCTCTCACTTATTTTATATAACAGTACATGCAGATAAATTATTCAATACTTATTATACCTTTATTAATGGGTTACAACACTCTTTTTCAGGCTCTCTCACTTATTTTATATAACTATACATGCAGAATAATTACAAACCTGCCTGGTGGTGCAGCCTTAGCAGCCAATCTGCATAGGCTTGCTGATTCGCAGCACAGACACCTGCAGCTGTGAAGTAAATGAAGTGATATTGAGACATACCTATCCATAATATAGACTACAATAGCAATTCTTACATACTTCATTCCATGGCTACCTACTCAGTAGTGGGGCATTTTCCATCCCATGGGCCTCCTGTATCCACTGGTTCAGTCAGTCCTCCTTGTGACTCTTCAGGTCTGAGTAGTGGTGTCTGACCTGCTCACCAGTCCGAGGGATGCCTGTGGCACTGGTGAGATCATGAGCTAGACGGTTCCAGGCTTCCGCTTTGTATTCAGCGCCCTGGAACTGGCCCTGCAGGAGTCTCTCATCATGATTATGGACGAGGAGCCAAACCATTACTTTTGACTCCTCAATGCCCCAACGTTGCGCTCGAAATCGAGAGCCCTCTCCAACACCAGCCGTGCTGACTGCAGATGGGGGCTACAACCAGTTATGGCAAGTATTCCCGCCTATGGAGCTTAAATATGCCTCATTTCCCGCACTTATTTGTGATTGGCCGGTTTTGAAAAATCTCAACTGAAAGCACATCTGCTTAGCAATGGGTAAACTTCCATTGATATGTATGTGCATGTGTGTTGAAAGTGCATGCATATGAAAAGCTGTCATGGCTTAGTGGTTTAGTACTGTGATTATGGTGTCCCAGGTTCGAGGCCTGTCATTGCTTTTTATTTTACTACTGGCCAGACTGGCTAGGAGGTGTGGCTGTGTTTAGCCGAATTTGCTCATCTTTGCCCAACGTTGCTCAACGTTGCTCTACGTTGCTCGATGTTGCCCGATGTTGTGCTAGTTAGCGCTGTGCATAGCTATGCGCAAACATGTTTTGTGCTAGTTGGCGCGATGCGCAGCTACGCGCAAAGCCATTGCGCTAGTTAAAGCAGTGCTAAGCTATGAGCAATTATACTTAAATGTGCTTAATACTGGTAAACTTTGCTTAGCAGTGCTTCACATTGCTTAAGATACGTTACTTATGCATTCATCAGTATGCATAACCATTTCACCTTCTCATATATATATATATATATATATATATATATATATATATATATATATATAAAATATCGTTCACTACTACATAGGCCATTTCAATGCTTTTTACTAAAATTTAAAAGATAAATGTCAGGAATTATTTTTATATACAGGTTTCCAACAGAAAATAGAAAGGGGAGTGGTGGGACTTGAACCGGGAATGCCTCCTCTTTGTGCGAAGGCTCTACCACTATGCTATTGCTGTTTGGCTTAATTTGCATATAAGTTTCTTATTATCCTCTTCGATGTCTGAACTGCTAACTGTAGCTAAGCAATGGGCAAACCCACACAAACACGCACAAATATGGGCAGCTATATATATACATGATTTTATTAATATGCATACATTTTTATATATATATTTTTTATGTTTGTTTATATATATATATATATATATGTACAGAAATTTCACATTGTTATATTTACATTCATATTTATATTTATATTTATATTTATATTTATATTTATACAATTTTAGACTCATATATAAGCTATGTTTTTGCTTTTATTGACAGTTCATTCAATAGATAAGGAGTTTTAAAGAAAAGTGCAGCAATCCTATGCCCTTGCTTGACAAAAGTTGATATTGTAGTTGTCATTCTATCTCAGCGGTTTTGCACATCTATCATATATTTATATGATATATTTGATACAGAGTTTTTTAGAATGTTTATTTACTTCAGTCACTAGGACTGCTTGAATAAAAGTTTTTAGGATACATGGTTTTATGATCAGCTGTCACTGTTTCAACTAAGAAAATCTGTTCATTATGTAACTGCTTAATCTTTTTCATTCTGGAATTGTTTACTTTGCCTACTTTGTAACATGAGCAACAGTACCTGCCAGTGCTTGGCCTGTTTAATTGAATGATTTTAACCACATGCTTAAAATTAGACTAATTGAGTTAATTGATTGTTTTACAAATGTGTATATATACTTGAACTTTAAAGATGCCTGTTGTAAGGATCTGAAGAAGCGTGTCTTGGTACACGTGAAAGCGCTTATCTGTTCACATTAAATATATTTTATCCATTTATTGTGGTGGTCGACTTCCAGTTTGTATCTACAATTCTACTTCATTTGTTTCTGGAGAAGACCTTTGGGCTATAGCGACTGTGTGTTTTCAGACTATGCTATTGCTGTTTGGCTTAATTTGCATATAAGTTTCTTATTATCCTCTTCGATGTCTGAACTGCTAACTGTAGCTAAGCAATGGGCAAACCCACACAAACACGCACAAATACGGGCAGCTATATCGGGAATACTAAAAAAAAATAAAAGTTTTACATTTTATAATTGTACAGGGGTTAAGAATGTGGGGGAGTGTAGTGTTGGGTATGTATACATTTGAGCAGACTCGCTCATGTCAGTTGACATTTCCCAATTGAGAGACATGCAGGGGCGTGGATTTTTGGACTGCTTGGCAGTCTGACACGCCCCCTGCATTCGTGCATGCTCCGTGTTAGCCTTAGAGTTGGGCAGCGTGCCCTCATGAATATGCATGGCGCGCTGACATCTTACTCTTAGGCTGCAGTTTCCGTGTAAGACTAACTTAGTCTTACACAGAAGGCTAGTGAATCCTGGGGATTGTGAAGTGCTATTGAATGCCACGCATACTCCAGGAATTAATGATAGAATATCTTTTAGTAGTTTATTAGCATTAAAAGCAGACAGAGTTTATGTATTACAGTGTGTACAATTTTGATTTTTAGGGTTAGAATCTGCATAGCCCGTTCCAGTTTGTCACAGTTTTGATATACTTTTTAAGAGTAATATAAATTATTTTTTTAATTTGTTTTAACTTGTTTCATGAAATGTGTCTTTAAATGAAAATGTCATTCTTATTAATAATGAGGTGTGATTGGTTCGCTCCAACAATAAAAGGGTGACCTTCAGAATGCCATTTTATCTGATGAAGTTCTGTTACATCAATTAAAAGGAACAAATGCACTCATCTGCAATTTGTTGTTTGCAGTGTTCTTCTTGCAGTAAGTATTTTATTGCTTGCATATTTACTTGGAATTTATTGCATTTTGATACCTTGTATCTTCCTAGTTTGAAACCTCTGTGGTCACTCCAGCTTTTGCAGATGTCTGGCGAGATACATGCAAAGGGTGCATTGTCCTCAGTTATTGGTCTAATGAGGGTTAAGTACAATGGAATAATAATGTCCTTTGGTCTGGATGCCATGCCGTTTCTTATTGTTTGCACCACACAGAAGGACTTTCTCACCATTGTGGACATATGGCGGTTGAAGTTCAGATTATTATCCTTCTGAGTACCCAGATCACATACCACTGGGTCTACTCTTAGAGGGGAACTCTCTATATTGTAATTAGCTGTGGCATTTTCTTTCCCAAAGGGAATAATTATGCATTTTTTTCATTTAGTTTCAATCCATGGCAGTGGCAGTAATTGTTTTTCTGTGTTAATCCTTTCTGCAGTATATGAGTATCATTCAGGGATTCAATGATTGCCCCCAATTTGCAGTCATCTATGAACCTGGTAATTTATACCACAGAATGTCAGATCAAGCTGTTATTATTTTGATGTTTCAGGGTCTATCTCTTCCGTTTTTTTTTTTTTTTTTTTTGACTTGATAGTTAAATTTGCTGCTTGTATTGTATTGTATTGTATTGTATTACTTCAATAAGATTTATCACCTGTGGTAATAAGATTTCTTCCAAGACCACCTTTGAAAAGAGGCTTTCCAGTAAATAAATGCTAATAAATAAATAAATAATTAAATGAATACATCATTTACTGCGATTCTACCTTATCACTTCTGATGACATGCCACTGTGCAGGTTGAACTGTAGACAGTTATTGATCAGCTTAGAATTGTCAAGACTTGAACTGATAGGGAAGCCACCTTCAGATATATTGACTTCAGCTAATGAACTCATTCCTGAAACTAGTTCACTGCTATGTCAGGACTACCTAAGGGCATTGCTGTAGCTAATCAAAATAAGGACAGCTATAAACTATTTAATGAGCATAAAAATTATATGAGGCTTGGATCATTAATTAGAGAGCCGCTCAGATATTCAAAATGTAAATAGTTCATAACACTGTTCAGTGCAATGATTTTTCTGTGTAATTGGAACATGATTCAGGTATGAATATTTGTGCAGATGTTAACATTTTAAATAAAAATAAGGTGTCAGACACAGTGTTTAGGAAAATATTTCTTTAAATATTCAATGGCTGAGGTGTGAGACATATAACCTGTGCTGGGTCTTTTATCTAGAGTAAAAATATGAAGTGAAACCATCTCATCAATATTTTTCTATGTGTATACTTCTGTGTTACAGTTTGTTGTATTTCATTAATATAATACCTGTATAGAAATGAAATGCAGTTAACCATTCCCATTTTCAATAAAGCTGCATTACCTAAATTCATATATCCATGTAACAGAAGCCAAGCAAAATGGCTGCATTCTCTTATGGATACCTACTGAACCATTCATGATCAACATCAGTATGTTATATCAACACACAGGGAAGCAAGATCAGTATCCTTAACTTAGATGACTGGGAGATTCTTACTGTATTCCCACTCGTCCAGCCCCTGTGGCAAAAATAGTTCAGGTGACATGGATTTTATTTTCCAAGGGAATTGGTGAGCTATGCATTGCTAGGTGCACTATATGTGACAAACAGAAATCATAGTTGGACTTCTGTAATTCATAGACAATTTGGAAGCAGTAAGTTAACTGCCTTTCAGTAGGGCCATATTAGATAAGTCACGAATTTGACTGCAGATGCTACCAAGGAGGTTGTTTGGATAGCACAAATCTATATTGAGCCCAGATTACACAAATATGTTGAAAGTGAACCAGACTTTTTTCTTTATATCCAACTTTTCTGTTCCACAGACTGATGTATTCATGCATACTGCACCTGTTTATCCTTGTTCACTGCATCTGAGAAACATGTATCCATAGTATTGCTGAAATGGAAAAACCTGCACTTCCACACTCATTTACTTACAACATCCCAGTCTGTCTGAAATTGGCATAGAGGATGTCTGGCACTTGGTGGAAAGGATTAAGGAGCTGTTATCAAGCTGCTTCTTCTGATCCGGTGGTCTAGAATTTGATTCCCGTAGCCTCTTTTGCCCATCTGTGTGAGCAAGTCACATAACCAAACTTCACTCCAGGGATGAGTCTGAAATAGAAGCATATAGATTGGCGATCTACCCTGGATAACAAATAGAAATGTATAAACAAAAATAAATCCCACTAAATTGTACTGTATGCAGCACAATACTTAGCTGCAGAAGTCTTATCATCGAGTCACAGGAACTCTTCTTGTGTTCAAAGTTCACAGAAGTTGGGCTACTGGGCATACATTTGCTTGGTTGATCTCTTGAGCCAGCTGCACATTAACTCGAGTATGTTGGTTTCAGTTGATATTTGGTCAGACTGTGGTTACTCACTTCTTGCAGAGTGAGATGCCTAAGTGGTTTAAGATCAGTGCATCAGACAGACAGAGAGGGACAGGCAATACATTCCCTGCCAGAGTTTACTCTTTCTCTGAGGTGCACTGACCTTTGAGTGACAGCAAAAAGGACTGGGTGTCTGCAGGGATTTGTCTCACATATGTGTGCAGGGTCTGCCTGTTATTCTTACTTGGAAACTGAGTGATCCACGTGTAATTGTAGTAGAGGTTGTGTACACAAGCTGTAACTTATGAGATCTTATGACTGGGAAGTATAATGCCACTATTTTAGTAGCAGGCATATGTAGTGAATCTAAGACTGTGTGCTACCTAAATTGTTTCTGAATCCCACATATAGTATATAGTTCATAAAATGTTACAGTTTTTTGACAAATCAGATAGGCACACAGTTCTCTAGAGTTATTAATGAACATGGGATTTTTAAGTGAGAATGATTTACATGTGTAGCTGGTATGATGAGCATAACCATTTGACTGATTTTATAGCATGAACCAAGATCGTGATTTTCTCTTTCTAGCAATTTACTAAAATAATGGGGAAGATGTCTACTTAAGCAGCCTAGTCATCTCATTTAAAATGGAAAATACTATTATTTCTACATATGATTGTTTTATTTACCTGTTAAGCTTTTTACCTTTTATAAATTTCTCCTAAGATGCTTTAAATATTTACCATGATGAGCTTTTTTTTTTACATATTTTGATAACGTATTCCAGTGTATCCCTACTGTTCCATCTGCCCACGTGTCCTATATATTACTATAGAATGCCATTTTAATGAATACTTGAATTGTACTCATTTTAATTATTTAATTTATTTTACATTTGTTGACCGGGCTAGTCTAGCTGGATATATGTCCATTTTCAGTAGAGGCCCAGGGAGAAAAGCTCCAATGGTTATGATAAGTTTAAACAAAGATAGGCAATACAATACAAACAGGTAGAGAAAGAGGTTGTGATTACACTAAGTACACAAATACAATCGGAGCAAAAATCAAAAAATATAATGAACAGAATATCTTAAATAAAGTTTTTTTTTTTTTTTTGCTATAGTTATACAGTATGTGAGGGATAACATATATCTATAAAGTTGCTATATCAGGTAGACATTACAAGGGTAAGGGAGCAGAGATAGTAAGAATTAAGGAAGAATAATAGATTGAGAGGAAGTGGAAGAGTTAAGCTGGGTTGGTGCAGGAGCAAAGCCAGTGTTTGTTGAGATGAATTTTCAACTGTCTTTTAAAAAGTGGGAGAGAGGATAAAGATGTGATATCAGAGGGTAGATTGTTCCACATTTTTCCAACAGAGTTGGAAAAGAGACAGTCACCTGCAGAGTTAGAGGGTTCGGTTATATTAATCAGTAGTTTGTTGGAAGAGCGTAGATGTTTCAGGTTGTTGTATGGTGAAATGAGGTTAGAGAGTATAGGTATTTTAGTTGGATGGTATAAGATCTTGTGAGCTATTAAGAACTGTTGAAGAATGAGTTAGTTCGGAAGTTCAAGCCAACCTAGTTGTTTTAAGTTCAGACAATGGTGAGTTCTAAATGGGGATCCTGAAGCAAATCTAGCAATGTTATAGTAAGATGTTGCTAGTTTCTTGAGGTTGTTTTTGGAAAGATTAGTGTAGATGGGAGAAGCATATAGAAGAGTAGAGATAAGGTGAGATCTGACTAAGGTGGTCCTTGCTTCAGGTGTAAGGAAGGGCTTGATTCTGTAAAGGGATCTGATTTTTTTATTAACTAATTTAATAGTGTTGTTGATGTGGGAGTCAAAGCTGAGATTATTGTCAATAGTTATTCCTAATAGTTTAGTAGTTGAGTCTGGAGAAATAAGGGTGTTGTCAGTGGAAGTAAGAGTTAAATTGAGTGGGTCAGTTTTATGGGAAGGTGAGAACAATAGCAGTTTGGTTTTCTTGGCATTAAGGAGTAGGCAATGGTTGCAGAACCATTGTTCAACAGTGGTAAAAGCTTTTTGGGTGAGTGACTGGAGTTCATTAAGTGAATTAGCAGTGCAGATTATAGTAGAATCGTCTGCATATTGGATGCAGGTTGAGTTTGGGATAGCTGATTGGAGGTCATTAATAAAGATAGAAAATAGAAGGGGGCCTAAGATAGAGCCTTGAGGTACACCTAAAGAAATAGGAAGGAGATTAGATAATACATTTTTCCAGAGAACTGCTTGCTGACGGTTTTCTAGGTAAGATGTAAACCAAGTTAAGGACGGAGAATCAAGTGAGAGAGATTTTAGTATGTGTAGAAGAAGTTTATGGTTAACCATGTCGAATGCTTTAGATAAGTCAATGAAGACTGCAGATGATAGGTAGTTATTGTTGCGGTTATAGTTGATCGAGTTGGTAAAGGAGAGTAGTGCAGTGGTAGTGCTGTGGGAGGGTCTGAAACAGTGCTGACAGTTAGCAAGTAGGTTGTGATGTAGAAGGTGGTTAAGAAGTTGCTTGTGGATACATTTTTCCATGATTTTAGCTGTAGGTGATAGAAGTGCTATGGGACAAAAGTTAGAGAGGTCATTAGACTTACCTCCTTTGTGTAGAGGGATGATGTGAGATATCTTCCAGATAGAGGGGAAAATTCCTTCATTTATGGATCTATTTATCAGTATAGAAATGGGATAGGAAATAGCATTGGCTCCTATTTGTAAGAATTCAGCAGGAAGTTTGTCTGCAGAGGGGGTGGTAGGTCTTAGTTTTTTGAGCAGTGATAAGATGAAGGAGGTTGATACAGGTTGGAAATGAAAGGAAGGAGATGCATTTAAAGCAGGTAAGAGTAGCTTAGAGGGGTCAGGAGTTAGGTGACTAGCAAGAGTTTGGATAGTATTAGTGAAGAATGAATTGAAGTCATTGGCTATTTGTGTGGGATTATCTGGGTTAGAGTCTTGAGGGTTAGGTGTGATAGACTGGCCTGGGGATAGGAGATTATTAATACTGGCCCAGAACTTTTTAGGTTCCTTTTTGGAGGTTTGTTGTAATTGAAGGTAGTAGTTCTTTTTGTCTGTCAGGATGGCTTTTTTTGTACTGTTTCTAAGCTCTCTGAAGTTTTGGTGGTCAGTTGGATTCTTAGTGGAACGCCATTTAGCCCAAGATATGTTTCTTAGATTGATTTTCTGCCTAGTGTTGTTGGTTAGCCAGGGAGCTGGTTTAGTTTTGGTTCTAATAGTTCAACTAGGGGCATGGTGATATGTATATTTAAAGGTAGCAACTAATAACACTGGTGATCTGTGTTCCTCATGTCAAAAGGTGGATGATTTACTTACCATTACTAATAGCAAATCTAGATTTACTGATGACGATTGCATTTGTGCAGTTGAAGTGCCTTGGAAAGCTATTGTTACATATATTAATGCCACAGAACCTTGCTCCAGCAAAAAACTTCTCCGTACTCAGTGGTAAAAACTGAACGCAAATTTTATTATTGAGCGTTTTCGCCTTGCTGAAATAGCTTGGCTTCTTCAGAGGTAAAATAACATAAAATAATCAAACAAGCTTAAATAGTCTAAGGAAGTGATGTCACTAGAAAAACAATTAACTTTAAAAGAGAACACATTTTTTTAAAAACATTTCAACATGCTTCAAGTATTGTTATTGTTAATGCAAAAATAATAAATCCAAACCAATACTATTAATTAATACTAAATAATCCTATCTCTGTATACACCAAAAAATTATACATATGTGTATAAATCTTCTGCATAACTTTTAAAAATCATCTGAAAACAGCAGTGCTAAGATGTTAGGCATAATAATTCATAATGACTTGAGATCATGAATAGTAACTCCTTAATTTTAAAACAGGTAAAATGTTGCAGTTATCATTCAGACCAGGGGAATGGAAGGCATCAGTTCTAAATTGCCATTCCAATTCTTTCAGTTCCAACAGTAATGGGAAGGGACCCCCTCTAATGGATGGGAAAATTTGATCTATTGCCATAAAGGAAAAACTGTGTCCTGGGAAATCTATTAAATGCTTTGAAAGGGCATTATTAGTATTTTTTGTCCTCATGGCGTACAAGTGTTCGTAAAGTCGATCGCGTAACCTGCGGTCCGTCTTTCCAATATAGAAAGACGGACAGCAGTTGCAAAGTGCAATATAAACAACTGCTTTACTTTCACAGTTCAGGGGCATTCTAATGGTGTATTTTTTGCCCCTTACTGTGAAAGTTTAACCTTATAACATTACATCTGTTACAAAAACCACACGAATACATCCCTAGTTTCCTATTAAAACTTTTGTCAGAGTTGTTGCTCTGTAACAATTCCTTTAAATTTTTGTTCCTTTTAAACACAAATTTTGGAAAAGAACCAAATTTTTTAACTAACAAGGGATTATCCAAAATGAAGTCCCAATTTTTCTTAATAATTGAGACAATCTCTCTAGAATCAAAGCTGAATGTAGTAATGTAACTAAGGGACGGATCAAATCTTATTCCTTCAACGGACACATCATTCACATTATCTATTCTCATTCCATGTGGGGAGGTGTTTGTTACATCAGCCCCTACTGTATTTATTGACAAAATAGCCCTGAAAAAACCATTCTCTCTTTTTGTGACTACTTCATCCAATATATCTTGTACAAATTTGTAAGGGTAATTTCGCTTCAGGAACATGTCAGTTAAAACACTACACTCAGCATAGAAAAAGTCCAACGTACTGCACATCCTCGCTGCCCTAACAAATTGGCCTTTAACTATGGCCTTCTTCTGCCCACGTGGATGTTGACTAGAGAAATGTAAGAACGAATTGCAGTACGTTGGCTTTCTAAAAATTCTTGAGGTGAACACACCTTTCTGTACATCTTTCTCAAGTTTCACATCTAGAAAGTCTATTTCTGAAATAGCAAAAGTGTAAGTAAATTTCAAAAATTGTGTAGTAGAGTTAATTTTGGAGACAAAATTATTAGCTGTCAATTCATCTCCCTCAAATAAAATAAAGATATCATCTAAATATCTTGTATAATATTTGATAAATCTAGACAGGTCACTTGAAGCAAAAAGGAAGTGTTTTTCCCAATAACTCATAAATAGGTTTGCTACCACTGCTCCACAAGGGGAGCCCATAGCAACCCCTTTTTTTTTTGCAAAAAGAATTTTTGATCAAACATAAAATAGTTAGAGGACAACACTATATCCAGCACTCCAATAATCACATCTATTTCATTATTAGGTGCCCCTATTTCCAATAGTAACAAAGACAACCATTCAAGTGCTTCATTATGGGGAATGGAGGTGTATAGATCAACCACATCAACAGTGAGAAAATTTAACTCACTGTTGAAGGGTTGATTATTAATTGCCTCTAAAAATCCCCAAGAGTCCTTGCAAATCAATGGGAAATGCTCCATATATTTGGTCAACATTTTGTCAACCAATTTAGCTGAAAAATAGGTAATGGAGGACCTACCGTCTATTAAGGCTCTCATAGGGGGGTTCAACAAATCTTTATGTATTTTTGGGATGCCGAACATTACCGGTATTTTTGGTAATGTTCTATCAATGAAATTATATATGTCCTGATTTATTTTGTTTTCAAGAAACAAATCACGGTAATATCCCCTTATTCTGTTGTATGTACAATGCACTTCATTAAGGGATGCTTCAGTATATGCCTCTGATTCTAAAATTTCAAACGGAACCCGCGTCAACGTTCCAACAGGAGATAGAATTAGAACTTGTCAGCTCTCCTGTTATAACTGTGAATGAACAGTTATCAATGGGAAATTTAATGGAGGACAATGAGAGGGGTTCATTTTCTAGGCCTGCAGGTTTTGACATTCTGACAAATTCAACAGGAGACTTTAAAATTTATAATTTTACGGACTGTAAATTTGAAAAGGAACTGATTGAACTGTTAGCATATGGTTACACCTTTGTCCCTAGCAGGGCCGGAGATGTATCTACGGAGTTAATCAACTTGAAATGTTTTATTAGGAAGCTGAATCTGAAATTATTCTTTAACGAAGAAATTAATGATTCCAGTAATTGGTCCCTTTTAAAACCCCCTAGTGTGTTTAACACACCACTCCATCCTGCACTACTGGTTTTTGAACAAGCATGTGAGGTTGATTTGAGACATTTATTCGCTAACAACTGTAGAACTAGGTTCAAATTTGAATTTAATATTACTAGAGCTCAAACAGAAATGTTACGCAACCTTCGTAATAAATCTATAAGATTGCTTAAACCAGATAAAGGGAGAGGTCTTGTTGTATTTGATGATAGCACTTACAAAGAAAAGATGTTTGAAATTTTAGAATCAGAGGCATATACTGAAGCATCCCTTAATGAAGTGCATTGTACATACAACAGAATAATGGGATATTACCGTGATTTGTTTCTTGAAAACAAAATAAATCAGGACATATATAATTTCATTGATAGAACATTACCAAAAATACCGGTAATGTTCGGCATCCCAAAAATACATAAAGATTTGTTGAACCCCCCTATGAGAGCCTTAATAGACGGTAGGTCCTCCATTACCTATTTTTCAGCTAAATTGGTTGACAAAATGTTGACCAAATATATGGAGCATTTCCCATTGATTTGCAAGGACTCTTGGGGATTTTTAGAGGCAATTAATAATCAACCCTTCAACAGTGAGTTAAATTTTCTCACTGTTGATGTGGTTGATCTATACACCTCCATTCCCCATAATGAAGCACTTGAATGGTTGTCTTTGTTACTATTGGAAATAGGGGCACCTAATAATGAAATAGATGTGATTATTGGAGTGCTGGATATAGTGTTGTCCTCTAACTATTTTATGTTTGATCAAAAATTCTTTTTGCAAAAAAAAGGGGTTGCTATGGGCTCCCCTTGTGGAGCAGTGGTAGCAAACCTATTTATGAGTTATTGGGAAAAACACTTCCTTTTTGCTTCAAGTGACCTGTCTAGATTTATCAAATATTATACAAGATATTTAGATGATATCTTTATTTTATTTGAGGGAGATGAATTGACAGCTAATAATTTTGTCTCCAAAATTAACTCTACTACACAATTTTTGAAATTTACTTACACTTTTGCTATTTCAGAAATAGACTTTCTAGATGTGAAACTTGAGAAAGATCTACAGAAAGGTGTGTTCACCTCAAGAATTTTTAGAAAGCCAACGTACTGCAATTCGTTCTTACATTTCTAGTCAACATCCACGTGGGCAGAAGAAGGCCATAGTTAAAGGCCAATTTGTTAGGGCAGCGAGGATGTGCAGTACGTTGGACTTTTTCTATGCTGAGTGTAGTGTTTTAACTGACATGTTCCTGAAGCGAAATTACCCTTACAAATTTGTACAAGATATATTGGATGAAGTAGTCACAAAAAGAGAGAATGGTTTTTTCAGGGCTATTTTGTCAATAAATACAGTAGGGGCTGATGTAACAAACACCTCCCCACATGGAATGAGAATAGATAATGTGAATGATGTGTCCGTTGAAAGTATAAGATTTGATCCGTCCCTTAGTTACATTACTACATTCAGCTTTGATTCTAGAGAGATTGTCTCAATTATTAAGAAAAATTGGGACTTCATTTTGGATAATCCCTTGTTAGTTAAAAAATTTGGTTCTTTTCCAAAATTTGTGTTTAAAAGGAACAAAAATTTAAAGGAATTGTTACAGAGCAATAACTCTGATAAAAGTTTTAATAGGAAACTAGGGATGTATTCGTGTGGTTTTTGTAACAGATGTAATGTTATAGTTATTAAACTTTCACAGTAAGGGGCAAAAAATACACCATTAGAATGCCCCTGAACTGTGAAAGTAAAGCAGTTGTTTATATTGCACTTTGCAACTGCTGTCCGTCTTTCTATATTGGAAAGACGGACCGCAGGTTACGCGATCGACTTTACGAACACTTGTACGCCATGAGGACAAAAAATACTAATAATGCCCTTTCAAAGCATTTAATAGATTTCCCAGGACACAGTTTTTCCTTTATGGCAATAGATCAAATTTTCCCATCCATTAGAGGGGGTCCCTTCCCATTACTGTTGGAACTGAAAGAATTGGAATGGCAATTTAGAACTGATGCCTTCCATTCCCCCGGTCTGAATGATAACTGCAACATTTTACCTGTTTTAAAATTAAGGAGTTACTATTCATGATCTCAAGTCATTATGAATTATTATGCCTAACATCTTAGCACTGCTGTTTTCAGATGATTTTTAAAAGTTATGCAGAAGATTTATACACATATGTATAATTTTTTGGTGTATACAGAGATAGGATTATTTAGCATTAATTAATAGTATTGGTTTGGATTTATTATTTTTGCATTAACAATAACAATACTTGAAGCATGTTGAAATGTTTTTAAAAAAATGTGTTCTCTTTTAAAGTTAATTGTTTTTCTAGTGACATCACTTCCTTAGACTATTTAAGCTTGTTTGATTATTTTATGTTATTTTACCTCTGAAGAAGCCAAGCTATTTCAGCAAGGCGAAAACGCTCAATAATAAAATTTGCGTTCAGTTTTTACCACTGAGTACGGAGAAGTTTTTTGCTGGAGCAAGGTTCTGTGGCAGTATTTCTTGTTTTATCAGTTTGTCTTTTTTACGTTCTACATATATTAATGAATAGACTGGTGAGATAAAAAAAATATTAAACAAAGAGCAAATAGAAAACATTTAGTAAAGGATGTGTCTATTGTCTGTAAAGATCACTCACCCTTACGAAACAAGATGATTCCAATGACTACTTTGGAATTCTAGATACAAATATTCAGCAATTTGAGAATTCAAAGTGTTTAGAAAGAAATAAAAAAGAAAGAAAGGAGGAAGTTCACAACAAATAAAATGAAGAAAAAGAAACTGATAAATGCATGTAAAGTAAAGATGCATGTAAAGTAAAGAGAATACATGCTGAAAAGGACATTGCCTTGTTATGTAACACACAGATTACAGAGAATGAAAACAGTTTTCTGTCAGCAAACTTTCAGTCTCCAGAAGAAGGCAGCATCTTTTGAAAAGGCCAAGGGGGGGGGGGGGTGAAAAGGAAATCAAAACTGAACATGGATGGATTGAAGAACATTGCTGTAAGAAAAAAAGAGGAGAAAAATAGACATTGACAACATGGTTCAAGATGTGTATGTAAAAAGCTAGCTGGATGACAATTGTATGCTTGCAAATGTAATAAGCAATGAAAACAGTGGGATTAATAAGACAAATGGGATGAAGACCATTCTGTTGTAGTACTTGATAGAGCAGATACAGTAGACTCCCTCATATTCGACCTCTCTTTAACCAGCCATCACATTTCTGCCATTCCCTAGCAAAAGACAACAGAGAAGAACAACACTTCCGCCTCTTCTGAGCTAAATAATGACAGACATTTGAGGTTTAGACTCATATTTATTACAAAAATGCATCCTAACACAAATACTTTTATTCTAGCTGAGTTATAACCTATAAATGCTATTTTGTATACTTTTTCTGATTAACTAGCCATTCGTTTATCCAGCCTAAGGTTCGGTCTCAGCGAGACCGGATAAGAGGGTGTCTACTGTATTATTGAATTAACCTTGCCGCTGTAACTTGCTCCATTTGATAACTAGCTGGAACATTACTAGTAGTCTCTGTAACTTCAGAAGAGTAGGATTAATAAGACTAATGGTGATGAATATCATTCCTTTGTAACAACTGATAGAGCGGATATTACTGAGTTAACCTCATTGCTCTAACTTGCTCCAGCAGAAAACTGGATGGAACATTACTAGTAGTCTCTGCAACGTTGGAAGAGGTTAGTACACTCTCAGAACTGTATACCAGAGAAACTGTTACTACCAGGGTAATTTAATACTAATGCAAGTGATGTTTCAAGAGTGAAATGCTTAACTGAGTGGTTCAAAAACAACATCAATTTTGTGTCTCCAGTTCAATATAATGTACCTAATAGTATGTCTGTTGTTCGGGAGTTAAAAATCTTTGCAAACAAACGTACAAAGTACCATCAGCTGCAACTTGAAAATGGTTATTTCCAAGATGGTGTGAAATTGAGCAATGTGCCCAAAGGACTTAGATCATGGGAGTATTCCTCAGGTCTTTTTGAGTGGTCTGCTTTACATTTTGAACTTTTAGGTTTGTTCAGTTTCCAGGGCTTTGAACTGATGGAACTGTCTATACACCACAATCAATTGGCCCTGGAGCAATAGGAATTTGATATTATTTATTTATTATTTATATATTATTGTCAATATTAATTGGAATAAACTCTCCTCCCACTCCCCTAGCCTTAATATAAACCTTTTTGGGTTCAGTCAACTGATTTCTACTCCCACCCACATTGATAGAAACTCCAGCTCCATTCTAGACTGGATCTTAACTTCCAACCCTAACCAGTATTATAATCTAAATTCTTTACCAGACTACTTAAGTGATCATCTCCCTATCTCAATACTAAGAATATGTTCACATACCTCAAAATCCGATCTTTATAGAGACTGTCAAAACCTGTCCAACCTTAACACAGACATTTTCAGCTACTGACTCTCTCTAGTTAGCTGATCTCAACTGTTCAATCTAACTCTAAATGATGTTGTTCTTGAGTTTAGCAATAGTTTCCTAAACATACTAAACTCCCTAGACCCATTACAAAAATTAGGATCAAGTCTAAACCCACACCCTGGCTCTCCAAAACTACCATTTCTACCATGAAACTTAGAGACAGACCCCCGGATTCACTAATCCTCTATGTAAGACTTAATAAGTCTTACTCGGAGGCTGCAGCTGAATGGTTTGACGTCAGTGTGCCATGAATATTCATGAGGGCACGCTGACTCAACCTTAACTCTTACACGGACTGAGTAGGAAAGCAGGGGGCATGTCCGACTGCTGAGCAGTCTAAATGTGCATGCCCCTGCAAGGTCTTAAAAAGCATAATGTCAACACACAAGAGCGAGTTCGCTGAAATGTACTTGCACCCAACACACACTCCCTGACACTGTAAACCCCCATCACACTTATATAAAGTAAATAATTATATATATTTTTTTAAATCCACGATATAGCTGCCCGTATTTGTGCGTGTGTGCCCATTGCTTAGCTAGAGTTAGCAATTCTGACATGGAAGAGCATAAGAAAGAATGTTTATGCAAATCGCACCAAAATGCAATAGTGTAATGGTAGAGCGTATGCACAAAGAGAAGGCATTCATGGTTTGAGTCCCACCACTCCCCTTCTTATTTATGTTTTAAATCAGTATTTGAAATAATACCAGACCTATATGATTAAAATGTTATTAAAAGCAGTGACATGGCCAATGTATCAGTGAACAAACTCAATATTTTTAAAGGACCCAGATATATAATAGCCTGCTGTTAAGCAATGCTTTACACAACTAAACACAGGTGCCCATAGTTTAATAGCGCTTTACCCAGCTAAACAGAGGTGCCCATAGTCTAATAGTGCTTTACCCAGCGGAATAGTGTTGCCCAAAGTTTAAAAGCGCTTTACCCAGTGCAATGTGTTTGTGCAGATGTGCACGCCATGCCAACCAGGGCACCGTAGAGCAATGTAGAGCTAAGTTGCTTAAACGCAGCCACACCCCCTAGCCCGTCTAGACAGTATTAAAATAAAAGAATGACAAGGCTCGAACCCAGGACCCTGTGCATCATAATTAAAGTACAGAACCACTAAGCCATGACAACATAAGGGAAGTAGCCACTATTAACATTCATATACTTACGAATGGTAGTTTAACCATTACTAAGCAGGTCTGCAGTCAGCCAAGAATTTTACAAAATGGCCAATCACAAATAGATGCGGGAAATGCGGCATATTTAAGCCCCATAGGCGGGAATACTCACCATAACTGATTGTAGCTCACATTTGCAGTCAGAATGGCAGGTGTAGGAGAGGGTTCACGCTTCCGAGCGCAACGTTGGGGCATTGAGGAGTCAAAATACATGGTTTTGCTCTGTGTCTACAATCACGAGTCAAGACTCCTGCAGGGCCAGTTCCAAGGGACGGAGTACAAGGCAGAGGCTTGGAACCGGTTAGCTTGTGACCTCACCAGTGCCACAGGCGTTCCTCAGACTGGTAAGCAGGTCCGTCACCACCATGCAGACCTGAAGAGATGAAAGCAGGACCGCCTGAACCAGTGGATACAGGAGGTCCGTGGGATGCAGAATGCCCCACGACTGAGTATGTAGCCATGGAATGCAGTATGTAAGAATTAATAATGGAGAATGTATAATGGATAGGTATGTCTCAATATCCCTTCATTTACTTTACAGCTGCAGGTGACCGTGCTACAAATCAGCAAGCCTATGCTGATAGGCTGCTAAGGCTGCGCCACCAGGCAGGTTAGTGATTATTCTGCATGTATTCTTATATAAAATATGGGAGAGAGCATGAAAGAAAGTGTTGTAGTCCAATAAAACAGCCATAGAATTGCCTGAATAAGTCCTTTGCATGTACTGTCAGATAAAAACATCAGAGAGGCAGAAAAAGAGTGTAGTAACCCATTAAGAAAGGTAACATATGTCTGGAATAATATCTCTGCAGGCACTGTCATATAACATAAGTGATTGAGCCTGAAAAAAGATTGTTCTAACCTATTAATAAAGGTATAATATGTCTTGAACATGTCTGCCATAAACACAGTTAAAACAAATAAAGAAGTGAGCCTGTGGAAAAGTGTGCAATGTCATTAATAAAGGTCTAAAACCCAGAGTGTGTCTGTGTCACAGAGTCTGAAATGTTGTTGTACCTTTGCATTATACAAACAGTACTGTTTGAAAATGTGCTGCCAACCCAGAGTTATGCAGTCCCATATAAAGTGTGTGATGGAAGTGCTAGTAGCTGTGAAACATATATACAGTCCACAATAGTCAGTTACTGCTGGCATGAATAAGTAAAACTGGCACACATGTAGCATGTAATTATTCACCAGAAATGTGAGCATGTGTCAAGAAATGCAGGGTTCTGTACAAATCGAAGTGAAAATATCATGTGAAAACATCCCAGATATGCAGATAAAGAAATATAAATGCAAACAAGAAATATGTAGCAGTAACATCTGCATCCTGGACAGTTAGTATGTCAGATATAGGTCAGGCATATATTGAACTAGCCAAACCCATGACACAACCTAATGTATGGTGGCAAGTGTAATAATACAGGTAGGGGATATACACTTGCAGTCACTGGGAATGTAGTGTAGACTAAAAGGTCATTATAAGATGTTAACCAGCGTTTTTTTCTGCACCCTACCGTATGTGCATAAGTCATGCAATTCCACACCTCAATGGGTATGTGTAACCTTAAATATTTGTTGGGACATATGCCCTATTGTTTTATAAATATTTGCATTGATGTTGATGCATGTGCCCTGTTCAAACACCACGTTCATGGTGGCCTGTTGCTACCAAACATCCCTGCATGCTGTTGGAATATCCACTGTTGTTCAATATATGCATGTGTTATGCTTGCTGTTCAACTGTTGGAACCTTGGTGTGTTGGGTTAATGGGAATATTACTGCATGCTGTTACAACTAATCTGGAATGCTGTTGTTTATGTTGTAATCAAACACACCTAATCACAGAACATATGTGAAGGCCGGTCCCAGCGGACCCACCAGTCCCTCCTCAGTTGGCAAGTGCACCTGGCACCAGCGGCTCTGGTGCCCAGCCCGGGCTCCCCTCCTCTGTTGTTCCTGTGTCACCCTCAGGTGGAAGCGCTGCAGGGGATGGGCGTCACCCCCCCGTGCAAGCGTGGGCAGAGGAGGGCCACCTGTCACCCTTGCTAGGGTCTGGGCTGTGATGTGCAGGGAGATCCAGCGTTCAGTCGCTGATCCACTATGCCAGCTTGAGGCGACAGTGGCGCATCTCTCGGGTGAGCTTGCCTATCCTGCACAGCCCTCACCACAGCCACCCTTGGGGCTGTGAAGGTGCAGTGGTGACTGCCCATGGGTGGGGATCTCAGTTCCACTGTTACCATCTGTGGGCTCATGGGCTTGCGGTTTCCAAACATTCTTCCCTGTCGATTGTGTTCACCCACCCCATATGTCAAACTCCGCCCCTGTATGCGTCTTGTTTGTCTTGTCTGTTTACCTCCCCAACCTACCTCCCCAAATATACCTACTTTCTCTACCTCACATTCCACTCTCACCTGAAAAAAAAAATTAAAAAAAAGGGCAATCTGTTCCCACAAAAAATAATGCCCCATACATAGCTACCCAATTTGCACACATGTCTGCTGGACATGTAAACTGATAATTCTAATTGGCAGTACAACATATATTGTTGTCCTCACCCCTCTCTCAGGGGTGGAAGGTTTCAAATTTCACACCAAATTTCAAACATATGCACAGCTGTTGCTGGTAAAGAAATGGACAGCCATGGACCTTCCCTACACCCATCCTGCACATCCGAGCTGGTTTCCCTACTGTCTTTCCCTCTTTGTGCCCCCTTTTTCACCACTTTCCTATCTCCCCATTTTCTTTTCTTTAAAAGAAATTAGCGTGGGGGATAGCAGGAGAAAGTACTTTTAAGCCATAGTTAGTGGGGGTGCGCGAGTGTGAACTTGTGTGCGCTTAGCTAAGCATTGCTAAGCATCCCGCAAACCCACGCAAACCCGCTTACAACTGCTTAAAAGTGCCTTAGTCACTCTGTATGACAAGGCCCTTGTACTGCTCAGCAGCAAAATAAAATACCGTTGTCAGTCTCGAACCCGGGACCTTGGAATCATCAGTCTGCATGAAGTACCACTACACCACAGCAGATATACAATAACTTAGTGAAGAAAGCAATATATCAAGCAGTACCATGAGTGAATGTAAAGGGAAAATAGGAATGGCATAACACAAATCTTTTTCTGTGGGCCTTAACCAGCAGGTGTTGTGGAATTGCATGACATGACTGTGAAAAGAGAATCAGCCATGCTAGTAGGGAATAATGTTACAGTAGCACCTTACAAACCCCACACAGTATCAGAGCATGATAAACACTGGCATATTTGCATAGGTCACAGGCCAGACCTCCCAACAGTGACTGCTCTACAGTGATGACCCTGATTTGTAAACAAATATTAGCTGTGCCCCTCTGACTCCCTGTGAAATGTACTAACAGTAGGCAGAAAGGTGGGGAATCTCACTTAATGACAAATGTCAATAAGTGAGAGTAGACACTGCTTGCACGCCAGAAAAGGTGTAGTAATACATATGCTCTGAATCCCCCAAAGTCTGAACTGAAAAATGCCTGAAATATATCACAGGTGTATCCCAGTTATATGTACCTTTCCCTGTGGCTGTTCAAATATATACGTGAGAGTATCTGAGTCCTGGAAGAGTCAGAAACACATAGGCATATCAGATTGTCTGCTGTTACACACTCTCCAAATAGCTGTAGAATGAATCCCACAAGCGTACCCTTATGTAAAAGTACAACACAGAGATATCAAAGGATGGAGCCATGTACTGCTAGCAACCACCTGTGACAATGCCATTCTTCAGGTGCTGAAAAGACTGCTGCGGTGCACAGTCAAAGAATACTAGGCTGACATGTGTTTACCATCTGGATATGTCCACAGGTGGGAGCTACTCAGACAGACTACTAGCCTTTATAGACTTACAGGTACACAGCAACTCTGCATGTTCAGTAAGATAAACATCACACGATAATAAATAATGCAATCTGCACTTCTCCACCCCTACCCAAAGGTACTATATACCCGTGTAGTCAGGCACAACCAAGGGTGTAGGTAGGCATACACAGTAGTGAAATATGTCCAGTTGTCCTGAGCAGACTGTGCTAATCTCAACACAAACAAACCACAAACTGTTCAGAAGTGAGTAACGTACTAATGACAGTGTAGCAGTTCACAAACAGTGCATGTGCCTGATATTCATACTTGGTAGTACAACACACTTAGTTGTCCTCACCCCTCTCTCAGGGGTGGAAGGTTTCAAATATCCCTCCTAAGGTATTGCATATGCACAGCTGTTGCTGGTAAAGAAATGGGCAGCTATGAACCCTCTCCACACCCATCCTGTACATCCCGAGCTGGTTTCCCTACTGTCTTCCCCTCTTTGTGCACCCTTTATCACCACATTCCTATCTCCCCATTTACTTTTCTGTCAAAGAAATTAGCACAGGGGTTAGCGGGAGTGAGCACTTGTAAACAGTAGTAAGCGGGTTTGCACCAGTGTGCGCATGTGTGCGCTTAGCTTAGCATTGCTAAGATATGATAAGCTAAGCCAAGCTTGGCTTGGTATTGCTAAAATAAAATAAGCATCACTAAGCATCGCGCAAACCCAAGCAAACCCACTTACAACTACTTAAAAGTGCCTTAGTCACTCTGCATGACAAGGCCCTTGTACTGCTCAGCAGCAAAATAAAAAACCTTGGCAGTCTCGAACCCGGAACCTTGGAATCACCAGTCTGCATGAAGTACCACTATACCACAGCAGACATACAATGATTTGGTGCTGAAAGAAATATAACATGCATTACAATGAGTGAATGTAAAGGGAAAATAGGAAAGCCATAGGAATACATTGCAATAACTACTGTTGTATGCCAGTTAATTCTCTATTTCAAAAAGAAAGTACACTCCCATGTATCCAGTGTTAACATTAGGAGGTGTGAGTAAACCTACACACTGAGAAGAGTGTACTGGAAGAAGCAACAGTCAGGTTTCAGTACAACATGCATTTCTCTGGCTACAACCCAGCTTCAGATATGAGACATATACCAACCTTCTGACTGAGACAACAGTGTCCACAGCAAACAAGCATGGTCTCCACCTTGCAAACCTGAAAGGGCTATGCCTACCTAACCTATCATTTTATAGCAGTGTCCTGAAATCACAGTGAGAACTGCAATTATCACACAGCAGGCTGCATGCAATTACTAAATGGTGGGCACCAACTGGTGCAGAGGCCATCACATGCACATGTGCAGATACCTAGAAAAGCAGCCTGTATCTGCTGTCCACACATGCAATAATATCATTGCAACAACTGGGAGAGAGAGAGAGAGCATGAGCAAGAGAGACAGACAGAGACAGACAGACACAAACAGGCAGAAGGAGACAGATGCTGAAAACAAACAGCAACACACAGAGGAAACAAAACCAAAAAATAAATAAATAAATAAATAAACAACACCTACAACAGATGGAGGTGAGGAATACAAAGGTAAGGTATGTAACAGATATGTATTTGGTGACATCCAAAAGATGTGTCTGAAGGGTGCTCTACATACTGTGAATCATCCATATGTGGCAGCAGTCCCTATCTATATGTACATACACATTTGCATAGGGCAAGGGACGTACTGCAACTGTTAGTGAAGGCTGGACATATGTTGTTGAAAGCTGCTATGTGCACATATCTATGTAGGTTGTAGTGTGTGGCATTGCAGAAAGCAAGCAGTGCCGGTATATGTCATGTGGTGTTAAATGCTGTGGGACTGAGCTACAGGCAGTGAGGCCTGCAACAGCTATATGGCCTGAGGACAGCAGAATGCATTCTGCACAACATTGTGCAATAGTATTACATAACCGTATGTCTCACAACGGTTGCATAATTGACATCCCTATCCATGACAGGTGGGCAGTATATGTGCCTATATGTGCAGCTATATGTACAGCAATGGATGTTTACATGTATGTGTATATATACATGTATATACAGATATATATGTGTGTATAGATATATATATATATATATATATATATATATATATGGATATATTTAGATATATATGGATAAATATAGATATATATTGATATATATATGGAGATATACATATACATATATATATATATATATATATATATATATATATATATATATATATATGGATATATATGGATATTTGTAGATATATATAGATATATATAAATATGTATGGATATGTATGGATATGTATAGATATGTATAGATATGTATATATATATATGGATAGATATGGATAGATATGTATATATGTATGTATGTGTGTGTATATGTATATATATATATATATATATATATATATATATATATATATATATATAAATAAATATATATATATATTAGAGAGGGAGTGAGGGAGACACGGGGTCATATGTACTGCAACAGGTTCCTGTTGTCCAAGGCATGGACTGAACACCAGTGTTGATACCGCAGTGCCATACCCCATTCCAAAACACCTTATGCAGTAACTGCCACATAGGTGGTAGCCTGCCTAACACTGATGGTGTCAGAAGAGTACATGGGACACAGGTGGACAGTAGGCTCCCCTCTGATAATCACAGTGACAAAAGTAGTAATGAAATCTATCTACGTGGTACGTGTCATCACAAAAGGTGTGTCATCTAGGGAAATATAGGTCGGTGTTCCCCTCTACTCATCACAATGCCCCATGTGGTATGTACCTCACATGACAGCTACAGCAAGTGGAAAGGCCACAGACATACCTAACAAAGAGTAATACTGCCCTCAAACACATGCCCTATGCAGACTGACTCACAAACCACAGCAAGAGTGCATTGCATACCGCCCACCCAGAGGTTACCACTGCCGGACATACAGAGGTATGTCACACCCATAGCAGTCAGCCAACCACCATGAAAACACCTCACAATCCCTCCAGGCTACATGACCTAGGGCCCTAATCCTTGTCACCTCACTAAACAGCACATGCTGGAGGTACAGGTTCCTATCCACAAATATGCCATACTCTGGACTAAACCACCCAGCATGAACAAACAAGGCCCCTCATTAGCAGATGTCATACATACCCCTGATGATTGTTTTGGTGATAGGTAATATGCCCTGGGAGTCACCTCTGTGTATCCGGTTGACAGGAGCAAGTGAAATCACATTACATGTGTGTCAAAGGCCAGGGTAGCATATGGCTAGGCTGCTCTAGGCCCTAGGGCCAATAGCGTATTACCTACCTATAACACAATGCACACACACGCATGTACTCAGTGCAATACCTGCTATGTGAGGTGGAATGAGTGTGACAGTGGCTGTGTGCAAGGTTTGTAAAGGTGTGATAGCTTAGTGTGAGTTGTGTCTGTCATGGTAGTTTGGGCCCTAGGTGTGAGGCCGGAGAAAGATGTGTCAGTTATTGGGATGCAGTCATAGTAGGATGGCATATGTTGTGACGTAGTTCCTTGTGTACGACTGTGGTGTCCCAATGTAGGCCGAAGCAATACATGTATGCTCAGTAAGTGGTACTGCTGGTGACTCCAGCTCACATATGAACTTTTGTACTATCTGAAGCTGTAGGCCTAAACAGCACAGTATGGTGTATGTTCACAGTCCCTGGTAACACTGTCTTGTGTGTTTCCTGTAGTCTGCACAGATTACATACCACAGGCTTAGGTATCTGTAAGTAGGGGCACACAGTACTATAAGGTACACAGGTAATGCTCATCTGTGTCGGCATACATCTGTTTGTTGTATGTATGTCTGATGTGTGTTTAATGATGCCTGTACCATGCCCGCAATGACATGTGTGTTACAGGGTATGTGTGTGTACCTAGCAACATGTATACCCTGTTACAGCAGTATGCCAGCTATATTAACAACCGTGCACATATGTTAGGCAGGGGTATGGCATCAAAGACTAGGGTAATTTACCGATAATACTGTAAATGTACATGACATTCATTGCATTGGATGACATATTTCTTCATGCATTAGCTTGATATATACCCCCGGGGCGAGGTTGTGCATTGTATCCCAAACAGTGTGCCGACTACTGGTGTAAACTGGTGTGTTATATGGAGTGTTGCAGGCACTGTCAGCCAGTTGTGGGCTGATCACTGATATGTGGTATTGAATGTGTGTATCCTCTGATAGACAGATAGATGCTATATATGGCAGTTAAGTGATATCTGTACTTCATAATGTTAAGTGTGCCACATGACATGCTCACACATATTGTTTAATTGTCTTCCAGGGTTATGGCTCATCAATGTAATCCATAGTATTCTACTGCGGAGGAGCAGGAAATTCTGAACAGCCTGGTGCAGCACTATAACCTGTTTTTTTCCAGGGCCAGCCATCACCAGCATGACCGTACTGCACTGTGGCAAGACCTTGTTCGCCAGGTAAATGACATAGGCATGCATAACTGGACATATGAGTAGGTACACCATCACTGCAGTGATTTAATTAGACATGTCCGGCGGCGTGCGTCTGATATCCATAGGCAACAGCTTGCCACAGGTGGTGGGGTTGCCTTACATCCCCCCTTACCAGAGTGGAGGAGCTGCTCATAAGTGTGGTGGCTCCTGGCCTACAGCAGCAACAGCATCACACATGTGTCATCATGGAGGCCGGATCCACCAAGCAGGATGACATGGAGTGTGCAGGTAATACGCCCTAGCTGTAGACTACCGTTACCTGTATTGTTAGAATATGCGTATGTGAGATGTGTACTGTGTGTTTAGCAGTTGTGCTGCCTAATGTGTGCAATACTGATATTTGGAATAGTATCCGTACACCTGTGACTGTTGACTGTTGTTCCACTGTCATTTAGCCCACTCACAGTAGCAATGCCACAGTTGTGGCCACTGACAAACTGTGTCATATTCTTCTAGGTCCCTCTGGTGTGACAGCAGGGCAGACAATACATGCTGATGAGTGTGTTAACACTGTAATATTGGTAATGAAATGTGCATGTCATAGGTGAGGTGTAGGCCATGTACACATAACACACCTACGCATAATGCATTCTGTACATGTTTGCTGTGAGACATCAGTCATCTCAGTAAAGTCAGTAGCTGCCTCAATCACATGCAATGCACAGTGCAGCAGCCACAATTGTGGCAACACTGTACTGCACATTGGATATGCATAGTTGCTACAGCTGTACACAACAGAACACGTTTATCATACGCAGTACATGAAAACATGCTACATTTGGCATTACCACACACCCGCTGTAAGGTCACACTTCAGTATCCCACATGTCATGCACACACACATGATGTACCTCAGGGGTAGAGGCCTATCATGGGGCTGTGCAACACTCTGCAATACATAACACAGTCATGTTAGGCAATGCTCCCTATTGGGCACCTCACACACCCATGTACAAGGTGGCTGTGTAATTGTGAACGCAGCCACAACACTGCAGTTCAGGTACAGCATGCTAGGCAGTGGTCTTGCACAGATTAGTAGCTGTGAGTGACCACAAGATGCATGTTGATGATGGCACAGGGTACTACACCCCATCCAGTTACAGTGACCAAAGTACTACTCATAGCAGTCATTGCTTTGCACCTCAGTGTTGTGTGTGTGCAAACATATGCACCTATACACAATATGCATAGCATGTTGTCTGTGTGCTTACATATACCAGTATACACAACATGCACAGCAGTCACCATCCACACAAAGTGTCACATATATGTCTTGGAATGATAGTGGGTGTATAGGTCGCTTGACACACATTGGGTATGTGTGGTGTTTAATGTTGCAGTCGTGTAGCATGACATGCCATGTCTGGCACCCACATATCTGCAATATGTCCCACACTCACTATAACCACTGTACACTGGCCATGTCGAGCATTGGGATTCCTTCACGTCAATATGCACCGCACATCCCGTGTGTGTACATAGCATGCATGTGCTATACCCGTGCCCACTATTATCTGCTATGGACACAGACACTGCACTCAGACATGGATATCTATGTGTCACATAGATAACACATGCAGCCATGGCATGTATACTTGTGAGTGATGGTGCACAGGGCATTGCAGAGCTGATAATACCTGCACAGCAATGTTGTGTCCATGTACACATTGTGTTCCAGGGTGTAGCCAATCACTGAACATCTACACAGTTGCATCAAAGCCATATATACTGCCATTTAATAGGGGCGTCTACACTTCCACTGCATGGTCTTGTGCAACACATATTCTGCATGCTGACATGTGTGTGGTGACTGTCTACCTGGTGATACTGACACCCACCTTCACCCACTATAGAGTATGTGTTGGAATGCTGGTATGTGTGTGTATGTGCTGTAGTGAGGTGTGTATCAGTGTTCATGTGTGCATGTGTGCATGTGTTCATGTGTGCATGTGTGCATGTGTTCATGTGTGCATGTGTGCATGTGTTCATGTGTTCATGTGTTCATGTGTGCATGTGTGCATGTGTGCATGTGTGCATGTGCAGACCGTAAAGTGTGTTTCCTATCTTCCTCTCACAGGTGCTGAGTTAGGGGTTGGCGAAAGCAGCAGGCAACCTGAAGCCACTGCCATGAATAGTGGTGATGATGACACGTGTATTTTGGCACAGGAAGATTTGTCAGGGTCTGTCATTGGTCTGCCAATCGACAGTACACAGTGTTCAACCCCATCTATGCGCACGCTCATCCTGTCAATACATCCATCACCACCAATGGCCATAGGTGAGGGACAGCATACAGTTGGCATTGACCAGGAGAGTGTGGTACCCATGGCACTTGCATCCCCTCACAGCAGCCGTAGCCATAGACCTGGAACGGTACCACTTAGGAGGAGGTCCAGGGGTTCTCGGGGGAGCACCACTGGTCATATTGCCCCTGGCAGGCGTGCCTTCACAGGTCTTATGATGACCAGTATGTTTTGGGCTGTAATGTGGGCTCAGGCATGTATGGAACGGTACACCAGGCAGGGACTTAGGGCACAGAGGGCACATTACACAACTATCAATGACAGCATCCATGACCTTGCCGGTGCCATCCGGACTTAGACCGAGGTCATTGATAGACGTTGTGGGGAGACATTAGATGCCCTCCACAACATGAGCCAGGACCGTGCGGGACGGTTGCGATGTTGACACGGACGCATGCCAGCAACAGCAACAGCTGGCAGTGGTCTCAGATGGCCCACAGTTCACAGCCGCTCCCGTAGTGGCAGTACCAGCCCCAGTAATGCTGGGGCTGGCCTGTCCATTGACCGTCCCAGTAGACCATGCGCACGTGGCTCTGGCCAGTCCCAGCAGGGACATGGGTCCAGTCATCATACCTCTGCCTCTGATGACAGTACCCAGTCAAGGTTGGTACCTGATACTGTCCGTAGCACCCCTGCCAGGCACAGGTACTGTGTCCGTGGCCAGAGACAGTGATCTGTACAGCCTAGCAGGTACAGTCTGTGGCTGTCCCACAAACTACCGTATATGGCAGCCACATGGTGGAGCTGTGTGCATGCAGACACACACACATTATCCAAACAACTAGGGTTCAAACATACACACACACATTACATCAACATTGCCCATGCTGTACTGTTGTCCCAAACACACACACACACACACACAGACATGTTGATTGGATGGGTCAATGTCAGGCTCTGGCAAACAACAAAATGCCCTGTGCATATGATGATACCTGTGTCGCCTCCTGTCATCTGCATCATTGACGGAGGGACAGGCTAACATGGTGCTGATGCACAGGGTGACACTATAGCAGTGTAGCAATAATAGCAAGTTGTCAACAAGGAAGTGTAAAGACATCCTTGTAGGTATATCTGAGCAGACATTATGCATCAAAGCTCTGATTGTCAATGTAGCATTGTTTACACCACTGTTATTTCTGAGTATGTATTGTCCACCCATGTGCCACTTGGCTGAAGTGTAATGTGTTGCCAGCATGTGTTAGTGAGTGGACAGTACGTGTGTGATGTGTGCAGTACAGATTAGCAAGTGTACATCTGTGAACATGGTGGGTGCGCACTGTCTGGATGTATGTGCATAGTGGACACATGGGACATGTGGCATACCCTGTTGTACACATTTTTAACATCTCATAGTATCTGTCAATGGCCAGTATGCATTCTACTACAGTTATGCACTAACATGGGTAGATGTGTGTATGACATGGGTTGACACTATGCTGTGGGTGATACCGTTAATATCTATCAATGATTTGTGGTCTGGTAGTATACACAACCTCAACAGCATGACTATAAGCAATCATTGGATGATGTCCTGACAAATGACACACAGTAGTAGGGAACCCAGTAACAATTGGATCCTTCTGGTGCTACACTATAACACTAACCAGTGGTAATGACCGCCACCCATTCCTGTGACCACACCTGTTTGGCATATAGCCCCCTTAGGTACATGCAGACACACTAGGGATGTGTCCATCCAAATCTGGAAATGCATGGATTGGCCTATAATGCATTCCCTGGATGGGACGCATATCCTACACAAGGGTATCATACAGACAGATACCTGTTGTCTGATACATGCTGTATAGCAGTAGGCCGACTATGGCATAGTCATCCTCATGTACTATACATACTATCCCGTCATCAACATGTATGCTGGGTACCAATGTGTACATACAGCCTCATGTTATGTCATGTGTCCTTTGGTATCCACATATCCATAGGTATTGTGGAGTCCCAAGGTGTATCACATAAGACATTAGAGGCCTGAATGCATATCCACAAGGCAGTCATACACCTATAAAGACTGCCCATTCTTGGCAGTCTTTGTTGTGTATGACCATGTCTGACATATACCCCAGGCATATGCCATCACTCACACTACTCTTAAGTAACTGTCATGGGTGTGTGTGCCACAGATGACCTTGGCCACATAACACGACAGTGGACGGCCTTGTCACATACATACATATGTGACCTACGATCTGAGAAGCAGCAGCACAACCTGTCAA
Source organism: Protopterus annectens (assembly GCF_019279795.1). Classification (NCBI taxonomy): domain Eukaryota; kingdom Metazoa; phylum Chordata; order Ceratodontiformes; family Protopteridae; genus Protopterus; species Protopterus annectens. Next base: position 1,451,464,956 of record NC_056728.1, read on the forward strand.
TGGAAACAAATGTATTCATGTAGTATGCCGGCTTCACACCTATGTACTGATTGAGGGGGTATGCACACATATATATTTGCCACGCAGATACCTGATGTTTGCAATGCACTTACTGTTGTAATCATACTATGTCATACCATAGTAAAAGCAAATCCCACACCACATTGACACACAGTCGGCATTTGCAGGATTCAAACCCCTACGTAGCTATGTCACGATACTAGAGAGCGATGCATTAACACAGCATGCTATCTGCTTTACTGGGTGGTTTCCCTTCTACGGCTGTATTTTTAGGATGGTGACATCATCAGTCTTTCCAAAGAGGAATGTACCTCTTTTAGTGTGTTTTCCCACTCTCCAAAAAGAGCACTCCTTTCAAAGACAACTACACACACACACACACACACACACACACACACACACACACACACACACACTCACTGTTTGCAGGATTCAATCCCCTACCTAACTATGTTATGATACTAGAGAGAGAGTCGTATTAACACAGCACACTATTTGCTTTACTGGGTGGTTTCTCTTCTCCTGCTGTATTTGTAGGATGGTGACATCATCAGTCTTTCCAAAGAGGAATGTACCTCTTTTAGTGAGTTTTCCCAGTCTCCAAAAAGGGGACATCTCTCAAAGGAAACTGCACATACACACACACTCACTGTTTGCAGGATTCAAACTCCTACCTAACTATGTTATGATACTAAAGAGAGACTGATTAACATGGCGCGGTATTTGCTTTACTGGCTGTTTTCCCTTCTCCTGCTGTATTTGTAGGATGGTGACATCATCAGTCTTTACAAAGAGGAATATACCTCTTTTAGTGAGTTTTCCCAGTCTCCAAAAAGGGGACATCTCTCAAAGGAAACTGCACACACACACACACACACATACACACACACACACACACACACACACACACACACACACACACACACACACACACACACACACACACACACACACACACATTCACTGTTTGCAGGATTCAAACTCCTACCTAACTATGTTATGATACTAGAGAGAGACTGATTAACATGGCGGGGTATTTGCTTTACTGGCTGTTTTCCCTTCTCCTGCTGTATTTGTAGGATGGTGACATCATCAGACTTTCCAAAGAGGAATGTACCTCTTTTAGTGAGTTTTCCCAGTCTCCAAAAAGGGAACACCTCTCAAAGGAAACTGCACACACACACTCATTGTTTGCAGGATTCAAACTCCTACCTAACTATGTTATGATACTAGAGAGAGAGACACATCAACACGGCACGCTATTTGCTTTACTGGCTGGTTTCCTTTCTCCTGCTGTATTTATAGGATGGTGACATCATCAGACTGGACATGGTGATGTGTATACACTTTGTTTTATGCCATTCCAGGAATGGTTCATGTGGGTCAGCAGGTGTCAACAGCTTGAATAAGACCTCAGATTCTTTACCTTGTGTGATCTATCTGTGGACACATTGACATTCCGTCATATGTCACCACATATTTAGGCACAGCTTGTTGGTTTTGTGGATACTACATGTGTCTGGGATATTGATAAAGGGCTATTCAAAGTCTATGTGACACATGTGTAGATGTGTTCATTGATGTATGTCCTGGGTGGCTGCCTTGCAAGCAGTCTAGCATGTTTGGGAACCATGATCCGCACATGAACATACCACGGTTGGTAGGGTTGTGTGTATGTCAGCTTCCAATAGCTCTGTTTATGACGGCAACCATGATGGACTCAATGACCTTGCAGATCAGACTTCATAGGCATACTGGACTTGACTTCCCATGGTGTGTTGTGCACCAACACTTGTGGGGAGTGCCATATGAGACTGTGACACATTCAATGGTTCCACATCCTGTGTAGGGGGTGAGGCTCAGCTGACTGTTCAGGTGCATGATCTGTTTGTTCTGTAGTTTGTGCATGACACATATTGGGAATCAATGTATTCCACTTGCTGCCATGCTTTTGACAGTGGGGGTAGCTGCTCATCCATTCTACATGTGATATCTCCTGGTATGATGATATGGACTATTGTCAGTGGGAGATGGGTATGTACATATGGGCCTGTCTGTCATGATGTCGGCATTGTCACTCAGTTACAGTTGGCCCTGACTCATGACATATATGGGCGTACATTGCTATTTATGACATAGCTGAAGGAGGTACCATGATTCAGTCTGGACTCCTTCTCAGCTACTCTTTACAAAACACCAACGAACATGAGCACTAATCCCTGTTATACTCTTTTACATGCTTAACACCCTACCGATCCCTTGTGATCAGGCTACAGAGTATGTCATGATAATATCCTGGCATGTCCAGGGATCGGTTTCGTGTGTACTCTCCAGTCCAGCTGGTGGATATTGTGATATTGACACAATGTCACATCTGCCTCATGTACACAGACAACCCTCTCCTCCTCCCGACAAACTCAGATATATGTGTGAGATGCACCTATATAGACATATAGGGTGCTGAACTCTCTCGACCCATGACTGGCACAGTCTATCAGGTGGTGAAGGTAACCACACACCCTACATATCAGTCTCACATATCCTCTAGCAACAGCACTCAAACCACATTATCACACATAGACATACTCAGATGCTGTAAATGTACTCTACCTAAGCAGCAGAGACCTTCAAAGCTGACACACACACACCTGCTACCCCACTACAATACCCACATATCACATAGTTCACAATGTCAGTGTGCCACACAGTCACTGCCCTTCGGGCTAAACAACACACCTAATACACTTGTAATAGGTGACACTTATTGTCAGATACACTGACATACCACTCACCAGCCCTAACAAGGGAATAGTCACTTTGGGCTGTCTGTTGGGTGCCAGGATCTGCTGCATAACACAGGCAGTCAGGTCACTCCAAAGCAAGTACAGGACTGGCACCATCATTGTCCATGCTGGTGTGTATAACCTCAGACGTTACTCCCTGGACCACATGACATGATACATGGAGGAACACTCTGATCATGTAGCCCAGGCCAGTATGACCCTGACCTTGTCTAGCATCTTACACCCACCAATTATGATGTGACAGTATATGGACACACATATCACATTTAACAGTTGCCTAACAAATTTGTTTAATTCATAGGGGATACAGTGTATGTCAGCCTATGGTGACATGCTCAACATGCCACGTAACTTCACTATGGACAGCTTGCACCTGTCACCCTTGGACTTTGGAATGCTGGCTAAGGCTCTTGCTACCACCATAGTCCCTTTTTTAAGCAGGGCTCAGAAGACAAACCCACCTCCATAGACATTACAGGTTAAATGAAACTAAGGGTAATGCTGCTCAACAACAGTTGTGTTAACCTCATATTGCGGCCACTCAGGACTCTCCTCAGTATGGAGGATAGCGATATCTGTGCACTGACAGATGCCTGGTTCAGGCTCGCTTATGCACACCAGCACTACCAGGTTATGTTTCATACCATGCTGTCTGACAACATGACTTGGAACAGACAACACAACTAGGGGGAGTATCCATAAACATCACAGATACACACACCTCCATGTTAGTAGCACTGCACAAAGCATCACGGACCATATATATATACAACTACCATTGCACAATACTGCCTTTCAGTTTGTTGCCTGCTACAGAACACACTCCCAAACTCAGGAACCACACTCAACTTTCATGGGAACTATGGAGAATATGAAGGTTTCCACAAACACCATTATATTGTGTGACTTCATATACACAAATATTGACTGGGGATACTACTCAAGCCCCAACACACTCACCCAACAGTTGCTACAATTTGTAGACTCATATGCTATGGCACAACCAGTCAGCCCAGCCACAAGGGGGAATACATATTGGACCTGATCATCACCAACATGGGGACTCTATGTTCCACACCAGCAATATACCCCTCATTGGTAAGGTTAGAACATACATGTATCTCACTGGACATACATATACCCTCCACACACCCATCCTGGGTAGTCTTGGTGAACTTCTCATGAGCCAATGCCTCACTTCACCGAAGCAAGGTGGTATCCTGAGACAGTGGCAAATGCGGCTCACACTGCTGCTTCCTTTACATATACATTCTATGGACACCTAGTGGACTGCATGGATTGTGCTATCCCAAATAACAACAGGACTCACTACTCCAATGGCAGTGGAACTGTCCGGTAGACCCCAGCCATTAATAAGTTGTACAACATCAGGAGGAAGCTAATACATGATAGAGCACAATCCCAGACTGGGAAGGCATCTGTGGTCTGTACTAGCAGAAAGCTACAATCACTCATGAACTTTTCTAAGTGCCGCTTCTACCAGACAATTGTAACAGACATGTAGGACTATCACACAGCCTTCTTCAGTTATGTCAGGGACCTGGGTGGACACTCACTGATATGCTGTGAGTTACTGCATACTGACTAAACCTACCCTGAACCCACTGGCATTGCCAACATTCTGGCAAACAGGTTCAGTGCAGATGTCTCCCACCCATCCCCCCTAAGGAGCAACTATCCATCCCAACAGAGTCTAACCTCCCTGACATCACACAGAAACAGGTGAGTGCTGCCCTCACCAAAGTGTACATCACAATATCAATGTGACCAGACGGTGTCCCAGCCTGCATCTTACACGAGCATCATGACAGACGCAACCCTCACATTACATCACTGTTCAATATCGGAGTTACCACAGGATATGTACCCAAGGAATGGCATATAGCAACAGTGGTCCCTCTCCACAGAGTTGGTGCCACAATGGACCACAGACAATATTGCCCTATAAGCCTAAGTAGCCTGTTCTGCAAAGCTATGGAGCGTATTGTCATGGGACGCATACACATAGACATCAGGAACCTACAGACACTGTGTCCTACACATTTCAGCATTGTTGTGGGCAGATCTTGCCTCTTGAACCTGTTTGTATTCTTTAAATGGCTAACAGGTTCATTGACACAGGGACGGCTGTCCACACAGCTTACCTGAACCTTGCAAAACCCTTCAACACAATAACCCACTGGGCCATTATGCATAGGCTCACCAGCATCGATATGGACACATATCTCACACGATGGAGTGATACCTGGATCAGGAATAGCACCCACATGGTCAGAATTGCAGGTGCCATGTCTGACTATACACCAGTTACACATGGCATCTCACACAGCTCGGTTCTGGGACCTCTCTTGTTCAGTATATATTTGTCTGACGTACAGGCTACCACAGGGTGAATATGGCTGAACATGTTTGCACTTGACTGCAAACTGGGTGCCATGATCAACTCTACAGCTGCCACATGCATACTCAAACAGGGTCTCACAGAGATGGATGACTGGTGCCTGAGCCATGGCCTACAGCTAAATGCCATTAGTTGCATAGTCATCCCCTTTGGGAATAACAACATGCCCACACATTACCACATAGGTAGTACTCCATTACATACGGTAGGAGTTGTTAGGGTTTTGGGGACATGACTTGTTCGTACTGTCGCCTTTGACATTCACGTTGCCAAAGTGGTTGGACACACCTTCTATGTGGGCCACCTTATCCCATATGGTTTCACATCTAGATCAAGTGAGGTCATTGTGCCCCTATACTCATCACATCCATGCTTGGTTACAATGCCACATTTGGGGTGTACCTTACCTGACACCTGCAGCAACTGTACTGGCCATGGAAGTTCCTCACCAAGAAGATCTAGGGACTCACACAAATGCCCTGCACATTTAAGATGCAGTAACTCCCGCTCTACTCGGTCGCTTACCACCTACTCAGATATGCTGTGTGCCTGTTGCTTACAGATATACCCAACCCAGAATTACTGGACATGCTCCACCTCAGGATATCTGACTCCCTTGGAGCTATACACTCCAGGGACGTATACCTCAGCACAGATTTTAATAGGACATTGTGGAGGGACAGATTCTTATCCCAGAGGCTCCACTCACTCCAGAATGTACTCCCAGTTTCACATAGGCAGAGCCAGCCAATGACCATCTACAGGAGACATCTTGATGACTGTATGGGTGATCGTATGCTTACCCCTGGGATATCATCTGTGTCCCTGCTAGACAGAGGCACACTAGCCTAAACGTACATGAGCTATCTTGTGTGACCTACTATTCACACACACAGTGTAGTAATCTGACAAGGTTGCGAATGCCAAACACACTCTGGCTAGGCTTGTACATGCCCCAGGGCAGATAGCCTAGTATCGACCTCTGAACCTATGCTAATGTTCAAGATGCACAATGTTTATTGCTGATACTGTTTGCAGGTCTTTATCATCTTTGTTTTATCAGTTTCTATGAATAACTTCGGTATCTGCAGAACATATTTGATTATGACAGGGTTCCACTATATTATAGATGTGTCTGTTGTCATATAACTGTGTGCACAGGGCAGATTGCTGTATAGTGACAGGTTCCTGGGTTAACACATGCAACTGCCAGAAATGCGTGGCCCACTGCTGTACTCAGACATGGCCTAAGTGTGTGAGCATGTCCAGTTCTGCCATTCCGTGTTTTGTTCCCTGACATTTATCTCATTTATTCAAGTGTGTGAGCATGCTCAGTGTGACCTTTCAGTATGTTTCTATCTGAGGTCCACTACATTTGTTGATGTGTGTGAACATGACCGATATTAACATTTATACTGTGTGTGTTGGAAGTCAGGTTCTGTTCTTACTGCAGGACTCACCTTTGTGTCATAACTGGACAGGGATTATGCTATGACTGCAGGGTTTCCATGAAATACTTTGCATAGACTTATCAACATTCCTTCATACAGGCTGACCATTGCAATACTGTCATGGTTTAGTGGTTCGGTACTTTGGCTATAGTGCACAGTATATTGGGTTTGAGGCCCATCACTGCTTTATATTTTCATACTGAGCAGACCAGACTGTTTAAGGGCCAGTTAAGCAAATATGAGCATGCTGGCTTTTATTCAGCTATGCCCTACTTAGACCAGGCTTGTCCAACATTGCTCAATATTCACCAACATTGCTGGACGTTGCCCAATTTTACTGAACATTGACCACAGTTGTGCTAGTTGGTGTGTGCGAATTTCTTTGCATATACTACATGGTGGTAAATGCTGTTTAGCACTGCTTTATATTGTTTAACACATGGCAATCATGCCTTAGGTGGTGCTGCAGGGCTGCCTATGTTGGATGCACATACTATACTCCCTGTACATGTTTGAAAGCAGATAGTGTCAACTTAGGCATCTCTTTTACTATATGTGCGAGTCGGAGAGAGGTATCATTTCCATAGTTCCTACTGAGCCAGTGTATGTGCTATGCATTGCCTCTTTGCCAGGGCCAAAGCATACTGGGCATGCCTCCTTCTGCCTACTGGGGCAGGCTCAGGTTGTTCCTCCTCCGAGTCACGCTCTGCCTGTGATGGCCTTGGCAATGGTGGGGGGCTGTTTGGCCCAGGCCTATGCTGGTCCTGCTGCAGCTGTTTTCGCAGGATCATATTATGTAGCATAGCACATACCATGACAATTTGGGTACATGTAGTTGGTGAGTACTGCAAGGCTCCACCAGATGTGTCCAGGCACAGGAACCGTGACTTGAGCAGCCCAAACACATGCTCTATTACATTACGTGTTTGTGCATGTGCCTCATTATGGCGTTCCTGTTCAGGTGTATGTGTGTTTCTGATGGGTGTCATCAGCCATGGCTCCAGTGCATAGCCAGCATCCCCCACTAGGTGACCATGTGGGATGTCCCCATTGGAAAATGTCTGGTACAGGTGCGTCAGGTGCCAGATATGGGAATCATGGTAGCTTCCAGGGCAGCCTGCACAGACATTCAGTATTATGCCCTGGGCATCACACATGACCTGGCAGTTGATGGAGGGGAAGCCCTTGTGGTTGAAGTAGACCCTACCCCACACACCAGCTGGTGCTTTGATGCATATGTGCGTGCAGTCTATTGCACCCACTACCTCTGGGTATTCCGCTATTTGCTGGAAGAGATGCATATTGCTGGCCAACACCTCACGGGAATTGGGGAAATATACATGATCACCGACATGTGCTGACATGGCATCCAGGAACTGGTGTAGTACCCTGGATGCTGATGCCTGTGATATCCCCATCATATCACCAGTTGGTCTCTGGAAGGTAGCTGTTGCTAATATTTTTAGGCCAACACATACCTTGGTTTCCACTGGGATGGGTTCCCCTCTGTTGGTTCTCTGTGTGAGGCGTGGCCTGCACAGCTCAACAATTTGCTGCAGGAGGTCTCTGTCCACTCTATAGCACTCCGCTATCTCCAGCTCATGTAGACCCTGGTAGATTACTCTAGGCCTGTACACTCTTCTCTGTCTCCTCACTGTGGGTTGTCCAGCAGCATTTCCATTGTCACTACCCTCAGCATGTTGCATATGTCGCCATATAACAGCAATGGCAGCCCCTAACATTTTTTTCTCTCAGTAAAGCTTTTTCAGTTTTCACTTCTATTAGCTTACTGCAGTGTCTGTTGTGAGAAACATAACGGACTGTTGTTTGTAGAGTTTTAAGTGCTAGGCTGAGTTGGGCTAATGTACTGCCTGTGTAATTGCCTGATTCTGATTGTTTTCACCTGCTAGCTCTGCTAGTACTCCCTGGTAGCTTCCTACTATTTGTTGTGCTTCCTTTTTCCTTTCTGTTTCCTCAGGGGGGAGGAGCGCCTCGCACACAACTGCAAACACGCGCACAGCAGCTAGCAAGTGCGCACACATGCTTACACGGACTAAAACTTGCTTATTCGGGTTAAAATGCGTGCACACCAGTGCAAACGCGCTGACAACTCTTTAAACAGCCTTATACATGCTTACTCCAGCTTACATGCGTGCACTCCCACTTACATGCGCACACTCTGTTTTACTCGGGTTTACACGCGCACACGTGCGCATACCCGCTCAGCAAGAAACGTTGGTGTTATCCACGGCATACACCTTCCATTTCTTGCCTTTCCCTAGCCTACCTGTTGACACACCTCTTTCCATGATGTGTGACTGACAGCTGACACATGCCACTCTGTTCCAATGAGCTTCACTTCTTTCATACATACCCCCCTCGTGATGTCACCTATCTTCTACTCTGTTACTCCCCATATCCTACTCCTACACTCCACTGACTGTGCTCATTTGCTATGTAAACTTGAGATTCACTATCCTAACGCTCATTTACATAGGATTGCCTACTAATGCTTGGTTACATGTCTTAGACTTAGCTTCCCCCCTTAGCAACCTCTAAGTGGTGGCCATGTTGTCTTTAACCTGCCATTCCCTTGCATTGTACATTAACAATTTCAATAAAATCCACATTTGTGGGTTTTAAGTTTTAGTGTTCTGGGTTTTAGAGAGCACACCGTTTGCGCGGCGCTGTGCTATGCTTAAACATCGGAAATCTGGAAAAAATAAAATATTATTATTTTCATATTGCATCAGGAAACACTTCACATGGCCGTATATTTGGCCATTGGCATGCTTCCTGCACTGGATGCAACCTTTATTTGGTGCTGTCACAGCTCTGTTTTGCTATTTGCAGCACGGTACTCAGTTGTCAACTGAGTACATTTCTGCAAATAACACTGCTCTTACTCGGACAGGTTCGGGTTTCCTGAATCGCAAATCTACCTCATTTGCATGCCTTTTGCCTGCAATTGAGGTAATTTGCATATCCCAGCCCTGTCCTTGTAAGAGCCATTTTAAGAGCTCTCTTACACGCCCCTACATGCTGTTCCTGGATCGCTCATTGGACATGATGGCTGCATGATGGTCTTACTCTACTCTAAGACTCCGTGCAAGCCTTTGTGAATCCGGCCCACTTTCTGGAAACAATGGACAAAGTCAAAATCTTCTTCTCTCTCCTTAAATTCAAAGAAATAAGAAACCTTACCAAAACCTTATTGTCCAAGACAAAGAAAAAATTCTATCAAGGATTTCAATCTACCTACACCTCAACCCCCCAAAAAAATTTGGTACACCATAAACAATATTCTCCATCCAGGAAAACCTTCTAACTCCAAACCCTTCCCCAATAAAACACCTCTTGAAACAGCTACCCTACTGAACAAATACTTCATAGACTCTATCCGCAAACTAACCCCTCCTGAAACTAACCAACCACAACCCCCACCCTCTCCTTCACCCACCTCCATCAGCTTTCTCCCTGACACCTATTTCCACTGCTTATATAAAAACTCTTCTGGAGAAACTTAAACCTTGTACTCCATCCTTCAACACCCCCCCATCCCCCAATTTCTCAAACTTGCAGCAAATACCATAGCATTTTCCATTTCAATTGTTATCACCTCTTCTATCAAAGAATCTTCTGTCCCAGAAATTTGGAAGTCCTTTTATACAATTACACTTCATAAAGCCAGCAACTCCACTTACCCTTCCAATTTCTGGCCTATTGCCCTCCTCTCTCCTCTCTCAAAAATCAGAGAAAAATGCATTCACAGACAACTTCTTAAATATCTACTCCAGGCAAATCTCCTCACCCCCTCTCAGCATGGATTTAGGCTCCACCACAGCACATCCACAGCCCTTCTATTTTTCACCCAGACTATAGCAGAGGCAAGAGATAACATTATCTGGTGTCTTGCATATTCCTTGACCTCTCCAATGCATTTGGCACTGTATAGCACCCTAAGCTTCCTATTAAACTAACTAAATTCAATCTCTCTGCATCCACTACTTTCTAGTTTTCTAGTTATCTTAATAACAAACAAAAATCTGTTAGATGACAGACCTCCTGCTCACCTTTCTTACCTATCCAAACAGGTGTATGCAAGGATCCATTCTAGGACCCTTTTCTTTAATATTTTTACTAGCAATCTACACTCTACCTACTGCACCTCAACTCTGATCCCGCATGCCAATGATTCTACTCTTATTACTGTCACTCATCCAGTCAGGAAAAAATAGACAAACCTTATTGGGTTCTGTTCAGACAGCTTTATTATGTACTGACACATCGGGATTGAGGCTTAATAACTTTGACTTAGATAAAATTATAAACAAACTAGCTATTACACTAATACATGCTCACTCTCTGGCTGCACTCTCACAATGGCACTGAAGCTAGCACATGCTTGCTATTTATGTGCATGTGCTGACCTTGAAATGCTTTTTAAAGGTACAACACACACACTATTCTATATCCTCCCTTTACTTTATCAATGTCTTTTGCTAGAGAAGATCAAAATAATAGTTCTCTCACCTTTCTTTTGGTAAATTCAAAACCTGGGTAACCATGATATAAAATCTAGACATAATCCTGTTGTAAGGAAGCAGGAACAACAATTTTAGGTCCTTTGAAAATAATGTCATCTTTCATCAACATCTTATTTCTGTAAGGAAAATAAGTCTGCACTTCAGGTGGTACACTAGATTGCTTTGACGGCCATCCAGTATTAATATAGTGGTTGAGTTTTTGCAAAATTGGATCAGTCTTTGTCTGATCTCTCAGCCTATCACGTCTCATGGTAGAAAAATTATGCACTTCCATGACATCAGAGTCAATATTTTCTGCATGTAGCTGTTCCATTGTATTTCTGGGCTAGCTGGATAAGTTATCAGCCAGATAAAGAAGCTTACCTTTTGTATAGACCATTTTGAAGTTGTACTTTTGCAATTTGAGCATCATTCTTTGTAATCTCTGTGGAGCTGAATACATAGGCTTCTTTAAAAGAGTAATTAGAGGTTGTGATCAGTTTCAATCTGGATAGCTCGACCATAGATATAGTCATGAAACTTTGAACATGCAAATACTATTGCCAAAAGTTCTTTCTCAAGTTAAGCATATTGCATTTCAGTTTGGGTAAGAGATCTAGATGCATAGGCTACTGGTTTGCCCTCTTGAAGAATAACTGCACCAAGACCAGACATTGAAGCATCACAGGAAAGAGTTACTAGTTTATTGACATCATAGTATCTTAATATAGGTGGGGTGGCAATTTACCACTTAAGGTCTTCAAATGCTTTCTGGTGCTGTTCCCAACCAAGACCATATAACATTTTTGCACATCAGCTCAAAGGTGCTGTCAACTCACTGAAGTCTGGTATAAACTTGCCTAAACAGTTGACCATGCCCAGAAAACATTGTAGATCTTGAACATTATCTAGAGCTGACATCTCAAGAATGGCTGTTTGCTTGGATGGATCTGGTTGCATGCCAGTGCTAGTGAATAAATGACCTACATATGAAACTTCTGGTTGTCTGAATTTGTACTTCAGAGGACTGAGTTTTAACTTCACTACACATGCTCTATCCATAACTCTAACGTTTTTTTCATGCTCTGCTTCACCATTGCCTCCAATCAATAAATCATTTACAATTATGGCACAAGTGTAACCTGAAAAACTGTGTTCCATTGCATGCTGAAAGCTATCACTTGCAGAATTTATTACAAATGGCATCCTGAGGAATCTGTATTTGCCAAACAGGGGACTGAAAGTAGTCAGTAATAAGGATTTGTGATCAAGCATTATTTGCCAAAATGAACTGTTTGCATCCAAGACAGAAAAAAACATGGCATGTGGTATTAGGACTGTGACTTCTTTGACTACACATTGGATGATGGGGTCTTTTTAATGCTTTGTTCAAATCTCTTGAGTAAATACATATTCTGATTTTGTCTGTGCCTTTTTTGTGGGCTGCTACCATGGATGACAACCATTCAGTTTGGTCTGTGACTGGACAAATCACACCTTGCTGCACCATTTTATCCAACTGAGCTTTAACTTTATCTTGTATAGCTATCAGAACTTTTCTTGCTAGTGTGACCACTGGACTGACCTTTGGGTCTAACTTCATAGAATACACAACTGGAAGTTTGCCCAACTTGTTATAGAAAACATAGGCATACTCTGAGGAAGTAGCTTCAGTAAAATTGGAACTAGGATATGCACTTACATGATGAACTTCTTTGGAAAAGGAAAGCAAATTCATTCTCAAACTGTCTCTGAGACCCAATAATGACTGCACAGGTCTTTGGACTACATATAATAACAGGTTGTAACAGCTCCTAGTCAAATAACATGAAAGCACTACTGATCCTTCGGTTTGAATTTCTTCACCTCCATAAGCAGCAAGTTTCGCACGACTAGCCATATTGAGTTGTTCACCAGTTCTCATCTTAGCAAATGTGTCTGCTGATATAACATTACAATTTGAGCCAGTGTCCACTTTAAGCTTGGTGGATTTACCAATGATCTGGACACTACAAAATACTTTGCTCTTTGCCAGCAAATTCACTGCATCAACCTTTTCACCAGTTACTGATGCACCATATACATAGAAAGTTGAATTACAGCTCTCTATATGATCAACTTCCTTTTATGAGTGACCCTTCTTTATAATTGTGTAAGGTTTACTTGATTTGCAAACCTTCTGAACATGGTTCCATTTTCTATACTTGTGGCATTGCTGACCAAATACTAAGCATTTTTCTCTTTTAGACTAATGATTGACACTACAATTGTGACAGTTAACAATAAAGCTGGATTTGGGTTTTGCTGACTCACTCTTGCACTGCACTGAGCTTGTACTTTTCTTAGAACTTATTGGAAAACTATGGGTTTTAATTGGGGAGCCTGCAGGGGTAGCAGGAACCATGTGCTTAGGTCTGCTTCTGCTAGCCATGTGCTGTATCATGTCTACATTTGCTCTGGAGCCTGATGAAACCATGCTCTTATCACTTGCAAGCATACTTGTGTGCCTTTCTGTAACTTCATGGATTTCACAAATCTCAGTAGCTTTGCTCAGCATTAAATCACTGTCATGAAGCAATTGTTTTTTACTGCAGCACTATTAATACCACACACAAGCCTGTCCTTTATCAACTCATCTTTTAAGTCACCAAACTGACACATTTTACTTTGTTTATCTGGTCAGAAATCTAAAACTGCAAAAGTTTCCACTGGTTTCTAATCTCTTGTGTAAAGCAAATGCCTCTCTAATGTAATATTTGTCTGGGGATTACACAGTTCCCTGAACTTGCTTTTCAAACACTTAGGGTCTTCCCTTGATTCAGTCTGTACATCAATATGATGATTTTCACCTTCTTCCTCATATACTGCATACAGAAATGAATGCTCTCTTTCAATGGCCTCTGACCCAGCTAGGTTTAGCAAAATGAATGCCCTGGTGCATGCATCTTTGTCAGAATAAGCTGCTTGTATAAAAATATTATACTCTTGCTCAAATATTCTTCAATTCTTTCCAAGTGCAAGTGGTGATGGTTTTTGAAATCCATCTGCCATATTAACATCTACCAATGGAGGCTTTTGAAAGTATGCATGAACAAATACACACATATACATATGCCAGAAATGTATGCCAGTATTTGTAACTATGCCCAATAGCACAACAATTCTCTGAATAAGTGAACTTTGTGAAATAAGTCTCTCAGGAACTGTAATACTCTTGAATAACTGTACTGTAAGGAATCTCCTCTTATCAGTGTAAGAAACATTTCAAAATAACTATGCTGTGTGGATAAACTGGGCAGATGAAGCTCAGAGTAAGAAACATTTGAAATAACTGCACTTTGCAGATAAACAGTGCACAGCACACTGAAACTTTTCCAAAATGGCTTTACTTTGCTAAATAACTTTGTACAGTGCAAGAAACACCCTGTAATGGTGGCACTTTGCAAATAGACGCACCCAGCACAAGGAACTTTTTGAAATGGCTGTATTTTGACTGTACTTCACAAAATAGTTGCACCTTACACACAAATAAACTCTTTGGAATAAATGCACAGTAATAAGCACACACTGTAAGTACTTTACACACTTTAGGATACATTGTATAACTCTAGTTCTGTCCTTAATACAATGCAGAATAATAGTTATGTCAAAACAAAGTACTTTGCCAAAAAACATGCAGTCACCTTACTTTATTTAAGTTTAATGTGCCCCTTTTTGCCCCTATTATATTTGTTTCGCTTGTTTAATATTTTCCATGCCCATTATATGTTTGTTGTGCTTGTTTTAGTCTAAACATGCTCGTTTTACTTTATACATGCTAATTTTGCAATTGTGAGGTAATTCTGAACTCCTTATGTGCTTTTCTGATAATCGTTTTATCAGATATCTTAATTTTAAACATTATATTTAATTAATAAACCTTTAGTGACTCTCATTTGTTTAATAATGCAGTTTGTACCCTTGTAATGCTCTGTTTTATCTTTTTGATAAAATAAATAATTCATGCAAGTTTTCATTACCTTTGGTTCATTTCTGGTTCTTTTTTGTGCTCAGTTCTCTTAGTTTACCTTCACTGTTAACTCTGCACCTCATACTTCTGAAAAGCAGTCTCTGGAATCTGGTTCTGACACGATGTCACTTATCCAGTCAGGATAAAATAAACAAGCCTTCGTGGTTCTGTTCAAGCAGCTTTATTATGTACAAACACATCAGGATTGAGGATTAATAACTTTAACTCAGATAAACTTATAAACAAACTAGCTATTACGCTCATACATGCTCACTCTCTGGCTGCACTTTCAAAATGGCACTGAAGCTAGCACGTGTTTCCTATTTCTATACACGTGCTAACCTTGAAATACTTCTTAAAGGTACAACACACACACACACACACACACACACACACACACACACACACACACACACACACACACACACACACTATTCTACAATTACCCTGTCCTACAACCATACCGACCTTCTCTCTCTCACACAGATTTCTTTTAACACCACTGAATACTGGCTAACCCATAACTAACAAATCCTTAACCGAAATAAAACTAAGCTTCTTCTTTTCATTCCAAAATCTATGTTCAGCCTTAAAACTTCCTTCACTCCTTCTTCCCTAGACAACACCATCCTTTATGCTGATTCCCATACTAAGCTTCTAGAAATCATAATTGCTGATCAACTGAAATTTGACCTTTGTATCCAACAATCCATAAAAAAAGACCCATCAAAAACTCAATATTTTCTATAGAAACAAAACATTCTTATCTATCACCTCAAGGACTTCACTGTCTCAAGTCTACCTCCTCCCTTGCCTACTGTATGCTTCCCCTAAATATACCCACCTCCAAACAAATCTTTTAACCAAACTTGAAAAAAACCTATAACCAGATAGCAGATTTGCGTGTAACTCCCCCTACAACTCCTATCACTTCCTTCCCTTAAACAACTACAGTGGCTTGAATTCCCTCAACTATTACAACTTTCTCAGCTGCAGATGACACATTCTCGAATTTCAAGCTTGCAAAAAGTAACTGCAACAAATGCTGAAAAACAACCACATGTGGCAAGACAAATCCAAGGAACAAAATATAATCCCCTGAGACAAGTTTTAATTCCTAAAAAATAAGTTGTGTAAGCGCTTTCATCTTGCTTCTATGAGGAAGACTTCATCAGACAAACAGAACAAATGTAAAATGCAGCTATTTAAAGTGCAGCTGTTTGAAATGTCACATGCTAAACATCAATTAGCTTCTAAAAGCAAAAGTACAGATATTTAAAAATATTTTAATATAAATACAAATATTAAATAAATAAGCTTAAATAAATAAGCAAGCATGAATAAAACTGACCAAGAATAAACATGCACACTGAGGATGACCTGATTTTAAGACAATGATATACAAAAACTTTGTTTATAAACTATATTAAATAATTAATGTGCAAAATGAGCAACTCATTTGAAAGAGCAATTCATTTAAAAGAGCAATTAATTTAAAATAATTAATCACTAGTAAAATCATATATCCCCTATTACCCAGCCTGTCAGTTAACTAATATAATACAGAAAAATAAAAAAATACAGAGAATGTACGTATCTCTACTAAGGTTCAGTGATGTAAACAAACAACAAATGTACAGAAGAAATGTTCAATTACCTCTGCAGACTCTTCAGTTTTAAAACACAAGAAAAATAACATAAATCATTTAGTCCTGGAGCATTGTAGGCATTCAATTTTATTTGCCATAATAATTTGCACAGTTCTAGCTTAAGGGTAAGGGGTCCCCCCCTAGGATCTTGTTCAATCTGATCAATCACCCTAAACTTGAAACTATGCTGAGGGTGTTCGTGCACATGCTTAGCCAGTGCATTCTCCAATTTTAACTTCCTGATGCTGTAAATATGAGACCCTGTCCTTGAATCTACTGTCAGTCTTACCGATGTAGAAACAAGGGCAGAGGTTACAGGTTGCTAAATAGACCACTCCCTTGGTGGCACAATTAAATCTTTTATTTATGTAATATTTTCTCCCTCTAATGGAGAAGGTATTACCCACCTCCATAAATCTACACTGGGAGCAACTCTCGCATTTACACATGCCTGGGGTTCTGGTAACTGGAATCCTACCCCTCTCCAACAAGCTTTTAAGGTTCTGCCCTCTTCTATAGACAATTCTGGGTCTGGGTTCGAGGACAGAAGTCAAATTTTTATCAGAACTAAGTAAAGTCCAATTTTTATATAAAACTTGTTGTACTAACTTAGCATCAATACTGAATGACGTGATAAAAGTCACCTTGAGTGGGTTTGCTTTATATGACTGGCTCTGCTCAACTAAAGATGTCAAAGTGTTGGGGGCTGCATGCCTAGTTGAAAGTATTGGACTAAATACTCCATTATTTCTCTTGTATTTGACCTCAGATATCATCTCTTCTAAAAGTTGGCCAGGGTACTCCCATTTCAGAAACATTCCCCTCAAGGTTTGACATTCCACAAAAAATTCATAGTCATCAGAAGCCATGTGGGTCGCCCTCACCAACTGGCCCTTAACAACATATTTCTTTTGTTGATAAGGGTGACTATGGTGTAATGAAGAAAGGAATTGGAGTAGGTCAATTTTTTGTGAATCTTAGCTTTGAACACTTGGTTCCCTCTGTCTTTATATAAATCTACATCCAAATATGCTATGTTCTCTGTACTTGAACTATATGTAAAGAACAAAAAATTTGTAGAGGCTTTTAAATAATCAATAGACTTGGGACTATCTTTGATAGTGCCATCAAACATAATGAACACATCATCCAAATATCTGGTATAGTAGTAGATGCTGGCACTAAACTCATTGTTGTTAAAGACAAAGTGTTGCTCCCAATGGGCCATCATGAGGTTGGCAAAGCTAACCCCTCATGGAGAGCCCATTGCAGCACCCATCTTTTGTAAATGGTATCCTCCTTCAAACATGAAATAATTGTTTGTCAAAATTAAATCCAAAAATTCCTGTACTAGCTCAATTTCTCTTACTGAACTGCCCTTATCCATCATGAAATTGGAAACCCATTCAATTCCTGTATCCATGGGCATGACAGTATAAAGGTCCTTCACGTCAATGGTCAGGAAAACAATGTGATCTCTGTATTTGAGGCCACTGACATTACTTGGAAAGGACCATGAGTCTTTGCAAATATGCTCCACATGTTCAACCAATTTCTTCAAAACTGTGTTGACGTACTTAGCAATTACAAACCTGCAGACTGTCCCTCCTTATCCACCCTTCAATCCCTATATAAACCTTCACAGTCTCTCCATAGCACTGACCAATAGCTACATGACACCTACAGGTCTAACAAAACAATAGGCAGATTACTTTATAAATGCTCTTTATCTGAAACTTGGAACAAACTCCCTACCAACATTTGTTCTATCCAATCTACCTTTCATTTCAAAAGAGAATTGAATAGCTACCTAGCTAACTCTCCCTCCATCACCTGTCACCACTCTACCTAACTTTTACTCACTCAGTTGTTTAACAATTCTCTCCTGCCTCTAACATAAGTCTTATAAATACTAACACTGTGGTACCCCAGCTATGCCACTGAGCAATGCTCTACCTAAATCTCATCTTTTCTCTTCTATTACTACTAAACTTCCCACCCTCTTTTCTCACAACTGCATTATTTTATTCTCTTTACTCTCCTAAACTTTTCTTTCAACCCCTCTACTTCCACCCTTTTATTTAATATTTCTTACTCTCTACCAGCTTGGTTTAATTATAAAAGATATGTTAAGGGCATTTTTCTGATGACATATTATAAATCTACTTTTGTTAGTACAGGTTTCTACATCTTGTAACCTTAAGCTATTGTCCTTGCTGAATTGATATGAATTGTTAATTTTCATTACTGCTTGAATATGTGTTGTTTTGTAACCATATTTCATACATGGCATGATTGTATGCTTATGTATCCACATTTGCATCACTGCTGTGTAAACTCTATTTTTTCCTTTGTATGGAGCATTTCTCCTTGGGTCTCCACTGAAAATAGACCACAAGCCCAGTGGACTACCCTGGTTAACAAAAGACAACAAATACATCAACAAATAATAAATTATAATAATGAAACATATCCTGCCCTCCCTAAAGTCATCAACAATGTTTTATACAACAATAATGTTACAGTTGAAGCAGAATTCAAAAGTGGTAATGAGCATGCTGCTGTCCCTTTGGAGTTGCCTCCCCCTTTGGACATCAGAACTGTTACAGGACAAAAGGAAAACCCACCAGGGGAATTGGCAGGGACATTACCAATAGGAATCTTTACCCAGGTTCACTCCACAACACCAAAAGGGGAGAGGTTGGTGTAGGAACTATTAATACCTTGTAGGCCTATGATTATTACCAACTGAAAAATGACTTTAAAGTTTATAACAACGGTTCTGTGGATATCACCACAGAATATGCTTCCCTTTTTGAGAAAGGGTTGACATTTCTACTGTCCAGGAAGGGCAATTTAGCTAAGACCATAACTGATATTAAGATGTTTACCAGAAAGTTGAATTTCAATGTGATTTTTGACAATGTGAAACAAGACAATGTCAATAAGGACATTTGTAGGAAATCAAGTGTATACAACCTCCACCCCCTTGAATTCCACTATTCCTTTATTTGAAAAACTGTCTAAACATGATGTTAAAATGTTACAGGGGACCAAAGGGTTGGATCATTCTAGCAACCTTTTGGATGTAGAGAAAGAATTGTTAAAAGAGATCAGTACTAATCATTCCAATGGATGTATAAAACCTGACAAGGGTGGGGGAATGGTGGCCATGGACTATATTGACTACATTAGTAGGATGGAGATGGACTTCTAGAAATCAATTGAATGTGTTATATTTGAAAACTGATAGGGCTATCCAGGAATTACTGTTGAATGAACAACTTAAGTTAGATGACTACAATTACATAAAGAATGATTTTCCTAGGATTCCTTCAATATTCAGGATCCCCAAAATTCATAAAAACTTGCAGGTCTAAAACCCATGGAATAGCTAAATTTATTGACATTATATTAAAATGCTTTAGATAAAGAAACACACATTTACAAGGATTCCTGACACTTTCTTAGTAAAATTCACAAAAACACCTACAAAAAACCGTAAAATTAGTTACTATTGACATTAAAGACCTGTTTTCAGTCATTCCTCATGATACAGGTCTTTCTTGGTTCACATTATATTTACCTGGCAACACTAGTTTGAGTGATAGACTTGTCATAGCCATTTCCATCTTGATGTAAATTGCTTTAAATAATAATTTCATTTGGTATGAGAGAACCATATACAAGCAAGTTGAAAGTGTTACAGTGGGGGTGGCATGCATCCCCATTTTTGCAAACATGATCCTGGCCTACTGAGAACACAACTATGTGTTTAATTCTGATTATAGTGAATCCTGATGTCTTTACAGCCATTTCCTTGACAATACTGTCCTTTCTTGGAAAGACAGTGATACTAAATTGGACAAGGTTTTTGCCTATATTAATAATACAACTGACTTCCTTAGTTTCACGTATGACCAAATCACATGATTTTATTAACTACTTGAATGTGGAGTTAGAAATTGATCATGTGAATAGTTGGCTTACTTCAAACTTGTATAGAAAACCCACATATTTACATTCATTACTCCATTTCGAAAGCTGCACTCATTACACTAGAAGAAAGACCTTGTAAACGGGCAGCTGGTGAGACTAGCAAGGATGATTTTTGAAGCAGAAACATTTGATAAAGAAGGAAAACCCTCAGGAATATGTTATTAAGTAGAGGGTATCCCTTAGAATTTTTGGAAAAAATCTACCAAGAGGTGAGATTTGAAAGTTTGACTAAAATGTATAAACTCCTTTTAGGCATGAAAGAGGATGACAAAATAAATAAAAACAACCTGGAAAAGTATGCCAAGTTTAATAGGGGATGTACCCATATCTATGATAATGACGTTGTAAATGTTTATGATATACTAAAGAACAATTGGAAAATTTTAAAAATAGGTGGCTTAGACATGGAAAAATTATGTGACAAACCACTAGTGACATATAGACAGGGGCAGCTTGTGCTATTGGGCTGCAGGACTGCAGCCCCCCCAGCTGTAAAAATGAAAAGAAAATGAAAATAGAAACGCGAGTCCCGAAACTCGCATTTGCACTCACAGCATTTCCAAATAACCATCAAGAGCATTTCCCGATATCCGTCCGGAGCATGCGCGCAGAATCCAGTGGGGAGACAGTCCAGATTAGGATGACAGCATTCAACATTCAGAGATCCCAGAAGTCTGTGCAGTTACAACTGCGTAGACTGGAAGGGGATCAGACTGCAATGTCTGCAGGCTGGGTAGCAGTTACAGGAAGGGGAAGGACTTGCTCTCACAGGCATTTTACAGCAGGATTGGATGAATGAACAAACTTGGATTTTTACAGCAGGAAGGAAACTAACTTTGCAGCAGTGGAGCTGGGCACAGGTAGGGTGTGTGTGTGTGTGTGTGTGTGTGTGTGTGTGTGTGTGTGTGTGTGTGTGTGTGTGTGTGTGTGTGTGTGTAAAATGCACCAGTTAAATATACATGGTGGCTGCAGAGAACTCATGAAATATACCTGGTGGCTAGACTCAAACCCTGTATATTGGGAGGAGGTAGCAAGAGCTTGAATTCCCTACCCACCACCACTTGTGAAATTTTTGCCTCATATGTTTGTTCTTGTGAAATTTGTGGTTTTCTGAATTTTGAATTCACTACATATTGGCAGGCATTTGAATGTCAGATGTCATATTCTTCAGAAAGTATATGGTAACACAAAGCCTTTTATTCTAACAATGTTCTGTTTATAAGAGCAATATTTGAAATTTGTCCCTATTTTTGAGGCTGTTTTCCCCATTATTGGCTTTGTCCAGGTTTTTTGGGCTAAGAGGTTGAGAGCTATGGTGAGAACTGAATTCACTGAATATGTTTGGGAGCCCTATTCCCCCATTATTGCCTTTGTCTAGGTGTTTTGTGCTAAGAGATTGAGAGCTATGGTGAGAACTGAATTCACTAAATAAGAGCCATTTAAGTTTCAGTCAACCCATCAGTCAAAGAACATCTGATTTGGCATAGTGGTATGTTGCTCTGACTGTAGTATACAGGGTCCAGGGTTTAAGACTTGGTAGTGAAATGCATGGTGGTAACACAGCATTTTATTCTAGCAACTTTCCAAGATTATACAAGCAATGTTTAAAATGTGTCCCTAGTTTTTGGGCTTTTGTCCCCCCCAATAAATTTTGGATTTTTTCCAGATTTCTTGCACTTCAAAGTTGAGAGATACAGACAGTTGAGTGTCAAGTGGATTTTACAAGGAGCAGAGAGCTTGAAGAGAAGTTTAATGCTGCTTATACTGAGTCTGTTTGTATTGCTAACAGCACAGCAGGTAGTGTACTTGTTCTTGGTGCAGAAGGCTGTGTGTTCTACTACCACAGTATATAGATGCATTGCTGATACTGTACTGTGTTGTACTTTTAAAGGGGTTGGATGCTGTAGTCCTGAAAATGTCCTCTTTGGCAGAGATACCTAGTACCAATAAACCTGTTATCAGTTTGCCATCCATTCCCTATTGTTTCCCTATTGCAATATTACTAGCTTATCATTTTTAACATAGGCAATTTATTCCTCAATGGCAACAGGTACTTTATTTGTAGATGAAACAATGAAATATAAAGTTGTTTGCTAGCAGCAACCTCTTCATCAGTTACAGATCTCTTTAATGTGGAATTATTTAGATAACTTTTATTTCTGCAGATTTTGTGCATATTTACTGATACTGATGGATTTTAGAAGTTTGAGTAGACTTTTATGATGGAAATGCTCTGAACTGGGGAGTTTTGTCATTATTGGTGCATGCATTTTGTTTCATTGTTTACTGGAAAAATGTTCAAAACAATAAATTTAAAATGCCCTCTAACAGTTGTACTGTATTATACAAGGAATATAATTTAATACAATCAGGAAGGTGTATCAAAGAACACATGTACGTTTCTTGTGCAAGGGGCGTATGATTTGAAAACAGCCCAAAGTTAATCTTTATCTGCTACTGGACACATGTATTTTCTTTGAATGTGGGTTCCAATGCTGTTTTAATGAATGTGAGTTTCAAGGACAGACAAGATTTAATGCTAAGTCTATTTTCATTGTGAGACTGTATTGCTTTGTTTAGCAGATGCCTATTAGTGTTTGTGCTGTAAAATGTAAAATAAAACTTTTAAATAAAATCCAAATCATCGTAGAAGTAAAGCAGTTTACACATTACAGTGTTTATGGTAAATGGGGTGAAATAGCCAAGTAATGGGATATTGGAATAGCTGCAGGGGGAAGGCTCCATTTGGCCATGCTTTTGTGAGGGCGGAAGGGTGGCAAACTCAGACAGCCCCAGCTGAACTATACCTCTTAACTGTCCAGATTTTTGCAGAATGAACTTCTTATTTTTGGTTTGTTCCTCATAAAATGTGTGGCTTTATGGAAAATCATTTAGGAATGAAGTCACTAAATAATGACAGACATTGTTTCAGACTTCATATTCTTCAGAAAAATGCATGATAAAGCAAGACCTGTTGTTCTGTCAACTAAGTTTATACAAGAGCAAATTTTACTACTGTTTGTATGTTCCCCCAACATGTTTGGTCTTGTCCAGTTTTCCTTTAAGAGGATGAGAGGTACATGCAAATAAATCACTTTATAGAATTAGGTATATCCAAACCTCTCAACTGTCCCTGATTTTGGCTCAAAATGTTGCTCTCCCCCTAATAATTCCTCCGCAAAATTGCAAATTTGGAAGAAAATGTGGTGGGTTTACAATTAATAAATAATTGTAATGATCAGAGTTATAGATTACTTTTAATTTCAGAAATGTATGTAGATTCTCTTATTTTGTCAGTTGCTCAAGTTAACAGTACTAATATTAAAACAGTGTCCCTTCTTTGATAGGTTCCCAGCTGTATTGTGTGACTATTTTATATTTTTGCATACCATTTTTGGTCCGTTTTTCATAAATTGTGGTTTTCTGGCAAATTAGTAGAAAATTGTTAAAGATTGAAGTTAGAAAATAATGACAGACATTTGAGTTTCAGATTTCATACCCTTCAGAAAATTCATACTAATGCAAGACCTACTAGTCTAGTATCTTTCTAAGTTTATAAGAGTAATATTTAAAAATTGTCCTTATTTTTAGGGGCTTTGTCCCACTTCTGTTTATGGCTTTGTCCAGATTTCTTGCTCTGAGGCTGAGAGGTATGACAAATGTGTCAGAGCCATCACCATCATCCAGAAACATTTCAAATTGTGACATAATTGTTGCACCCCACTCCCCCACATAGTGACTCTGGATGTGTCCAAGCAAGGCAAGGCAAGGAGCAGTTTAAGTGTGCAGAGTATCCCCCCATCCAAGGTAAACACAAGTACTACAGTGACTTTTCATCTGTCCTTGATTTTGCAGAATGTTTTAGTTTTCTGTCATATTTTTATACTGTTGATTTATGATTCGTATTATTCAGAAAATGCATGTAATTTCAGTGCTTGTTGCTCTGTGTTTAAGTAGAAATGCTTTAATGACCATCAGGTAAGCTTGTCTGAGACTGTAAGATGCAAGGAAGCTTTAATAAGCATACTGTTAAAGAATTACCAGCTCTGAAAGCCTTTTTGTTGTTGCCATGCAGAGAATATTTACATAACTAGGTAGCATATCAGCCTTAGGTATTGAAATGCATATGACAGTATTTGTAATAAAAGACAGGATTACAGTATTTTCAGAAGCTCATTACATTTGCTGGAGACCTGCAGTCATCTTTGCGGCTTTACCCATAAACTAAACAGAATGCCAATCTATCATGTGTGGTCCATAATCTGTGCAGTAATCCTTTAAGCAATTTATCTTGAGCATGTTTCTTGTTTGCTGTTCATTTTCTACGTTGATCATGTTTTCCCTATGAAACAAGTAGATAGTTGTTGTCAGACAGCAGGTCTTTTTTGGATGAGAAACATTTTTACAATTGTGGGTATTGCTATTTTCAGCCTGTTACTTAGTATTTTTATAAAGCTAAATATAAATTATAATTAGAACTGCAGTGCAAGAAGTGGTTTGAGTTGTGTGCTACTTGCTTTTTTATACTTGATTTTGACTGGCATTCCAGTAATGTATTTAAAAAGTAATTTATTTTTTTCATGCCTCGCAACCTTTTTGTTTCCATCTAGATATTAATTAAGCTGTCATGTAGCCAATGCATTGAAATATTTTTTTTCTTCTACAATTCATTTTGACTTGATTGGATTCTCATAATGACAGTTTGGCAGTAGCACTCAGGGCAGCATATTTAATTAAAGTCCCAGTTTTTGCAATTTTTAGCATAGCCCCAGCCCTTTCTAGTTGGTCACACCTCTTCCCATTTGGCCCCAACCATTCAGCTGTTTCCTGCAGCCCCCCTTTGATCTGAAGTCACCAGCCACCACTGCATATAGAAGGGATACAAACATAAAAATTGGAAACAACAAAATCCTTTGATAGTATAAGATGGAGGGTTCACTTCATGTCTAATTGTTTAATTTATAATTACTGTTCACACATTTTGGAAGATGAAACCATGACAGTGAAGGGTTTTGGGAGGATTTTTTTGTCCAAAGAGATGTAATTGTAAGAATGTGAAAGTCATATATATTACTCAATGTTCCCAGTGTCCATTTTATTTATTTATTTATATTTTCAGTTTGATTACTGGGTAAGTCCACTGGGCCAAGAAGTGCCCATTTTCAGTGGAGGCCCGGGGAGAAAAGCTCCGTGAACAGTATAATACAATATAGGTTACAAAATACAAATAAAGGTTGCAAAGTGAAATACCATACAGTATAGGTTGCAAAATAGAAAATAAAGGTTACAAAGTGAAATACAAGAGTAGGGTTCATACATTCGAGGGTTGCAGAGTGTAATGTACATTATGAGACAGTTTAACAACTTGATGACAGAGTGTTTTTTTGCTTTTTTTTTTGATGAAACAATATTTACATGCTTGGAGTCAATTAAAGTCTGCTAGTTCTGGATCTTTTGAGAAATAAGAATAAGTATGAGAGTATAGTGGAGTGGGGGTAAGGAGAGCTTAGTGGGGAGTCCCTAAAATTTAAGTGGGGTTAAAGCAGGAGCATTTCCATTTGGAAGATAGGTGAAGAAAAAGTTGAGTTTTGAAGAATTCAATGTTGGGTATAGTCCTAAGTGAAGGAGGCAGAGAGTTCCATTTTTTACCTAGAGAAAAGGAGAGTAAAAGCTGGCCAGCGGGTCATTTGGGTTTAAGAATGGAGATTAGGTTTTGGTGTTCAGATCTCAGTGATCTGTTAGGGGTGTATGGAGGAAGGATGTCATTTAAGGCTGGGCATTTATCAGGGGAGAATATTAGTTTGTGAGCAGTGGTTAGTTGTAGATAGTCTAGGTGGTTAGGGAGTTCTAACCAGTTCAGAGAGTGAAGGCTGAGGCAGAGGTGAGTTGATGTTTTGGATTTGGTGGCAAATTTAGAGATCTTATTATAGCAAGCTTCGAGCTTAGAGGTGTTGTTAACAGATAAATTGGTTAGAAGAGGGGCTCCATATAGAAGGGAAGGTAGGAGGTAGGTGATTGCCATGGTATGCTTAGTGGAGATGGAAAGAAAGTGATTGTTCCTATATAGCATACCTAGCTTTTGGTGGGTTTTCTTTATGTTTTGTTGTATGTGAAGATCAAATTTGAGGTGTTCATCTATGGTCATGCCAAGGAGTTTTGCAGAGGAGACCACTTCAATGGCAGTGTTATTTTGGCTTAGGACATTGAAAGTGTTTTTGTCCAAAGAGGAAACCTTGGAGGGGAGAAAAATTAGTATTTTGGATTTATTGGAGTTGAGAGAAAGGTAGTTTTTGTGCATCCAGTTCTCTGTAGTGGTAAAGGCTAATTGGGTTTTGGTCAGTATTTCAGGAAAGTTTGGGGCAGAGCAGACCAAGGTAGAGTCATCAGCGTATTGCATGACTGTGGTGTCAGGGATGAAGGTGTGAAGGTTATTTATAAAGATGTTGAAAAGCATGGGTCCAAGGATGGACCCCTGAGGAACACCAGTAGGTGTAGGCAAGAAGGAAGAGAAGGAGTTCTTCCATTTGACTGCTTGAGATCTATCAGATAGGTAACTGGAGAACCAGGAAAGAGTATTTGGGTAGAGATTGAGATTAGCCAGATGATGAAGAAGGTGAGTGTGGGAGATGGTGTCAAAGGCTTTTGAAAGATCTAGCAGTACTGTGGATACAATGAGTCCAGAGTCTCGTGCTTGATTGACAGTTTCTAGGAAGGATAGTAGGGCAGATATGGTACTGTGGCCAGGACGGAAGCCATGCTAGGTGGGTGTTAGGAGGTGATTTTGAATTAGATAAGGTAAAAGTTGGTGGTGGACACATTTTTCTAGAATTTTAGATATTGGAGAGAGTAGGGCGATGGGGTGGAAGTTAGAAATAATGGTATTTTTGCCTCCTTTGTGAAGAGGTAGGATGTAGGCTGAACGCCAGAGTTTTGGTACGTATGACTCATTTAAGGATCTATTAATCAGAATACTAATTGGGAGAGTGATACCTTCAGCTGCATGTTTGAGGAAGGAAGAGGGAATGTTGTCAGGGGCATTAGAGCATGGCTTTAGCTTGGATAGAAGCTTTTTTATAAAAGTGGTGGAAACAGGTTTGAGATGGAAATTGAGGGGATTGTTGTTTGGGTTGTTGGGTGAAGTGAAAAGGGAGTTAGGTGGGTTGTTATTAGGGAATGTTTTGGTTAGCTTAGCTATGGATTCAGTAAAGAATGTATTGAAGTGGGAGCTCAGTTCACTGTTGGATAGATTAGGGTCAGGGCAAGGGTTGTTTTGAGATCCGGGATGAAGTAGGGAGTTGACTGATTTCCAGAATTGTTTTGGGTTTTTATTGTTATTGGACTGGAGTTTATTATAGTAGTTTTGTTTGTCCTTGGTAATATGTTTTTTTACTTGGTTGCGGAGTTGGGTATATAGGAGTAAGATAGAGGACAGTTTATTTTTCTGATAGAGCTTCCAGGATTTGTGTCTGTGACGCATAATTTGTTTAGTTTCTTTGGTCAGCCATGGTGCAGAATTAGTTTTGATTCGCTTATTTCTTAGGGAGGCTAGGGAGTTAAGAGTATCTAGGAAGATAGAGTTAAAATGCTCAACAGCATTGTCGAGTGGGACGGTATTTAGAGGTTGCCAGTTAATTTGTTTAAAGATGTTAGAAAAAATTAAGGGGTTGAAGTTGCTGAGGTTACGAGTTTGAATGTAGAGATGTTGGTGTTGGATGGAGCTACTTGATCGATGGATGAAGGCAGGGAGATGGTCACTGAAGGTGTCAGGGATAGTGCCACAGAGAGTGATTTTGTTTGGATGGGAGACTAGAATCCAATCTAAGATGAACCCTGGGGGGTGATTTTTGTTAGGGCAAGTAGTTGAAGAGATTACTTGGGTGAAGTTTAGAAGGTTAATGGAAAGTGAGGGGAATGGTGTGTTAATTTTATTCTAGTCGATATTGACATCGCCTAGAATATAGGTTTCATATTTTATTTGAGTTGAGGCCCAGTATAGAATATCTTCAAGGGTGGATATATTGTTGCCTGGGGAGATGAATAAGGAAATGAAGCAGATATTTTTATGTTTATTTAATCAGAGAAGGCTTGCTGTGTGCAGAAGTTTCAGAGAGAGAGTTTTAGTTGAGGTATAGAATAGTTTGGGATGAAAAATATGCAATAGGTTGGGTGGAATAAGGGAGGAGGATATGGAGTGAAAGTGAGGGAGTTGGAAAGGTTGTGGTTCGGGGTTAGGGATAGTTTGAGTAGGAGGGAGGAATGGAGGAGCATTATGGGAGTAAGAAGTAGCAAGATACAGAGGTATTAGTAAGATGAGAAGGGAGCTAGGGAGTTGAATAGTTAAGGGGAGTTGGTAAGGCATGTTAGGATAGGGTAGGGTAATGTAGAGTGAAGAGAAGAATAATGTGGAATGCTAGTTGAGAAGGGAAGGTCTAGAAGTGAATGGAGATAGTTAGATATTGTAGGCAAGGATAATGGAAGAATGAGTGTATAGGGGTATAGGAAAATTGTAGTGGGAGGAGTAGTAATGGGAGGGGAAAGAGAGGTGGAGTGTTCTCTGATTAGAGAATAGGGGGAGGGGTAATTGGAAGAGGACTGTGATTGGATAGTAGGTTTGGTAGGAGGAGTTTGTTAGGTATAGATGTGATGGGGCGGGTGGGAATTGGGGGTTGGGTAGGGGAGTGGAGTGAGCCCGTAGGGTGAACGGAGCTGGTTCAGACAGGTAAGTGAGCCAGTCAGCCAAAAACTAACAGTAAGCAGTTGATTACTGAGTTAGTTAGTTGAGACAGGGTAGGTCAAGGGGGATAGGTAATATTGGTCGTGAAGGTAAGTAGTAGCAAAGCAAAGTAAACAGTGAGTAACAGGTAGAGATAGAGCAGAAAGACAGTTCACAATCCTAGGACAGAAACATTAAAAAGCTATAAAGCTATGGAGATCAGGGAAGAATGGAAGAGTTACATACTGTCCTAGTTTATAATGCCATCTACTGGTCAGTTAGAGTAATAACAACAGAGGCAAGTGAGCAGAGAGATATATCAGGGTTAGGGAAGGCTCTTAAGGAATAGTTTCAGGAGACAGCACAGAAGTGATAAAGGATCTAAATGCTAGAGGATAGAGAGGGGAGAGAATGGCTACTGGGTATCCTGGCTAAGGTAGCATATAGTACGTACATTAAATATTAAGCAAGTGTTTAAATAATACCACTTTTAACACATACTTTCTTGCCTCCTAGTGAACAGGGTTCATTAAGCAGGATGGCAAGTCTTTATGCTGTAGTAAACTTGAATGGATTTGGTCTGCAAGGAGTCCTTTCACCAGGTAGGTATGTTCAAGGTTTAGTGTAGGATAGAAGGTTCAAACCTAGGAACAGTGGGGACAAGGGGAAAAAATAGTGAAGGGGTAAGAAAGAGATATTCAGAATAGGGTAGTGCAGACAAGCATGCAGGTCAAACAAGTTAACAGGTAGTAAATACAGTAGTGGTAGTACTCAGTAGATTTGAGTTCATACAAACAGTTGAAAAATATTCAAAGCAGCATGTATAGATACAAAGCAAAGCATACCGACATCTATTCAAGCAGACATTAAAAAACATTCATTGTAAAGTTAGCAGGTGGAATGTAGGGCATCCCAGCATATATTCAAGCTAGCAATAGGTACACAGTAATCATACAATTAGAGAAAGGTCTTAAGCAGTATGCAACAGTCAAGCTAGGTATTACTAGAAAGAATACAACCAAATGGAGCTAGGTTCTGAGTGGTGAGGGCAGTAAGCTAAGATAGTTAATTATAAGAGAGGGTAGTGGGAATTATATATGTACAGTCTTTGCTTGAGCAACTTAATGAGCTAGCATTTAAGCAGGACAATTGTAAGCCATGTGCCCAAGATAGTGAAAAACTAGCATATATTAGGTTAAATGGGAAGGCTGTGTTCTTTTGGTGATTTAACAGTGCTGTATTACAGTTTAGCAGATACTACTAGGCTTTTGAGCATACGCTCAGTTCATAATACTAGCCCGAGCACTGATAAAGCAGACTTGGAAGCTGGGACCTAATAAGCCCTGCAGCCACAGAAAAACATAAGCTGTTACGCTAATAGCCGAGGAGCTGAAGCATTAGTTCTATCGCCCACGGACAGAGACAATTTTGCTGCATTCCTGCACTTGTGGTCAAAATAACGCTATTGTCTAGCATTCACTAGATATGTTAGGGCTATAGAAAAGCTTACCTTGATTGGAGAGCAACAGGGCTGTAGAATAGCTTACTCTGATTGGAGAGCAACAGATTAAATCACTCACAGACTAAGACAGCTGTGTAGCGCTCCTTTACCTTTGGATAAACACGCTGTTGTCTAGCATTCGTAATATAGTGCAGAGCAATAAACAGCTTTCCTTGTTGGAAGGTAAGAGAAATATACAATGTTTCATCAGTTACTGATACTACACTGCATAGCTTCGATAATTAGATAGCAACATTTAAGCACTATCTTTCAGTTAAATTGTACGAGTGGGGGTTGCTGGATTAGAATTGTTTGGGAAAGGCAAAGTTTTATAGGGGGTGAAGCACGAGTCAAACGCCAGTACTAAGGACTACTTTAGAGCTCTCCTACACCTATGGGCTAAGCACGGTGTTGTCAGGCATTCGCTAGATAGAGCAGAGCAATAAACAGCTTTCCTTGTTGGAAAGCAATAGTAGTGCACAGTGTTTTGATAGTTACTATACTACACTGGGTAGCTGTGTTAATTAGATAGCAACATTTGAACATTTAAATGCCCTATTTTATTTTTAGTAATGTACAAGTGGGGGTTAATGGGTTAAAATTGTTTGGGAAGACACAAGTATTATAGGGGGCAAACCGTGAGTCAATCGCAAGTACTTGGGAAATACAAAGAGTAGTAGAGGGTAAAACCACAAGTCAGAACGCACATAACCTGTTAAGGTTGGTACAGCAAAACTACGCGGTTGACATGGGTAGGACCTTAAGAACAGGCTTGTTCGGTTGCATAAGCATACAGCACTGTTTAAAACAAGAGCCAAGCTGATTCTAGCCTTCTATAAGGCAGTAATATACAACTGGTGTACCCAAGCTCGTACACACAGGAGCGAGGTAGACTACTACAACGCCAAGTGGCACGCCCAGTAGTGAGTGCAGATAACCCTTATAAAAACATGAAATAGAATACAATATGGGTATTGCACCGTAAGCAGTATATCATTTATGTTCTTATATCCAAAAACAAGGCAAAAACCATACAGATTATGCAGTTATATCAAACAGTAACTTACAGTGTTGGAGACACTGGGGCCAGAACACACAGCAGCCGAGGGATAGATCCTAATAGTAAAGATGGTAGCACGCCAGATAGATGTTTTTTTATAGGAGTAGAGAGGAAGTGAGGTGGGAGGGGAAAGGAGAGGAGTGCATTAAGACCAGGAGGGGCTATTAAATTACACTAGCACAGATTAACAAGCGATACTGTATTGGGGGTGGGGAGAGGAAACCAAGTTGGTGCAAACAGGGGTCAAGTGGGAAGTGAAGGTGAGGTACTAAGTTTGGAGGGAGTAGAGAAAGGAGCAGGTACTGGCAGTGGTTAGAGTAGATAATGTGGGTAAGGCAGAGAGTATGTTATGGGGCAGATAGATTAAGGGGCTTAGGCTGAGCTCAGACAGGTAAGTGAGCATATATATACAGTAAGTGAGTTATATAGGCAAGACAGAAAGGGCACTTAAAGATAGGATTTATGAACATTTAAGGAACATTAGAATACAGGAACTAAGAAATAGCTTATGAAAACATTAGTGACAACCAGGGGCATTTTTTTCATTTTTTTGTAATTGATGTTGTTGAGTGTGATAATGGGTGGGGGGGCTTGGAAACTAAAACTGGAGTGGTATGAATCCAAGTGGCAAATAAGAACAAATTCTACCTGTGTTTATTGTTTAAATGATACAGTTTATTGCATGTTTTTTGAAACATAAGGCTATAAGTCTTTAAAAGTTTGATTATTGATT
This sequence comes from Protopterus annectens, assembly GCF_019279795.1. Taxonomy (NCBI): domain Eukaryota; kingdom Metazoa; phylum Chordata; order Ceratodontiformes; family Protopteridae; genus Protopterus; species Protopterus annectens. The sequence continues at coordinate 1,451,497,844 of NC_056728.1, forward strand.
ATTTTTATTTATCATTTGTTTTAATAATTTATGATAAAAGTTTTAATCTAATGGCTGTTTTTGATAAATTAGTTGAAACTGAATTTAAATTTGATTGTATTTAAAGACTATTCTATACAATGTAGTATGCCTTTAAGAAGAACAGCCCCTTGGCAACATAGTAACATTCTTGGGCTGTTTTAATTAAATAAGGAGAACTGTTTTTTATTAATGCTTTGATGAAGTCTCATTATCTTACAGTGATGAAAGTGCTCAGTATCTAGTATTTGCTACGTTTTGGAATAAATTGTTGCAGTGTTACTCCTTTGGTGTTCTGGTTACTTGTGCACTAGTAACCAAGATGAATGAAGAGGTATTCCTACGGAGTCATCAATTTAGCATAAACATGTACATCAACAAGTGTGAAGCCACATGGCTCAGTGACTGGAAATATACTGTCAAAGTGTGTGAACTGACCTCTGCCAAGAGGCCAGTGACCAGGACCTTAACACAGATTTTTGTACTAGGCCCTTTCTTGTTAAGTATTTAATTTTCAGAAGTCATGGCAAACTTAGACAGCCTTAGTTTGACCACGTCTGTGGATGAATGCAAATTATGGGCAATCACTGAATCCACAAATACTGTTAATATACAGTAGAAAGTATTATCACACACAACTGATTGTTGCCAGAGCCATGCAGGCACACTAAATGGGCAAAAAAAAAAAAAAAAAACCATAAGTATTCCCTTTTAGAAAGCAAATACCCAAACTAAGTACAATATAGATAGCACATCCCTAAGAGTAGAGCCAGTGGCATGTGATCTGGGTACAAAGGTTGAGATTAATCAGAATTTCTACCACTATGTGTCCACATTGGTGACAAATCAATTCTATGTGGCACAACTCATAAGTATGTGCATGCCATCCACATCAAAGATGTTATAATTCCATTGTACTTTCATCGCACTAACAATTGAGTACAATGCATCCTTTGTATTGTACCGCAGCACACATCTGCAACTGCTGACACAACCACAGAGTTTTAGCATAATAAAGATACAGGATGTAAAACATTCTGCACAGAAAGACTAAAAGATCTATCACTGTATTTTTCTAATAGACTACCAAATGCTGATCTTTATCTGACCTAAAGGGCAGTCTCCAATCCAGCCATGATGGAAATGTAAGATATTGGTAAAGCAAACTGCATAAGGTTCACTAGTTCCAAGGATGTTGATCTAGCCTCTGACATAATTAATCATGTTGTAGAGATAAATATGTCTGTCAGATACTACTGCTTCTCTGGAACAAGCTTCCCATTCACTCAAAGCAAAGGCCTTTCCTGACCCTCTTCCAGTGCAATCAAGATCAATGGATGGTTAATTGTAATTGTATTCCTGGTGTTGTGCCCATATCTATCATGGACAGGTAGAAAAATTAAAATTGCAGTTATTGCTGGGAACAGACAAACCTCCAGTTTTCAATGAGACCAGTAATATTGAATGTTATTTGAAATACATGATTGCTTAACATATGTATAATGCATACACATACACACACACACACACACACACACACACACACACACACACACACACACATACACACTTAGTATTTGAGTTTTATTTAATGGCTTTATTAGTTTATCATGGAATTGGCTGATTATGACTATATTAAATGGGATTTTAAATGGACAGTCAGTTCTGATGAAGTTCCAGGTATTTTAGAATTAAAATCATTTAAGTGGCATTTGAATAAATGTCTTTATTGGTGGAGTTCTGATTTTGAGTTTTTGGTTACAGTATCTTAGACTGGACCTCCAACTCTGGACCTTTACACTCAAATTATATATCCTATGCAGGGTACGTATAACTTCTGAACTAGCTGGTGGTGGACAAGTCCACTTGTGTTATATTTTACACTAACCCTAGAAATCAGGGAAAAGAATTGTAATTAAAGTAGTCCATATTGCTGGATTATGGGACAAAGTGGATTTCTGGAGGATAACTTGTCAGGGTAATGGTCATGGGAGCTGTGCCATCTCTTTTGTTTATTATCTTCAAAGTTATGTTACGTTGTGTCTTGGGATGAAGTTGTATGTATTTTGCTGTTAACTAATTGTCCTGTGTTCTACTTGCTCTCACATATCCATCTTGATATGGTTTTGATAAATACTTTCCAGATTTGACCAGTTTGCATGTATCACTATACCTTATACTGCTTCAACTTTCAAAAATCCGGGTGTCAAAGCATGCAATCCAAGTCAAGTCCGTCTCAGTTTGCTGTTGACTCAGTAGTTAGTGTAGAAGAATTATTGATGCATATTATGTCCTACAATGTCTACTGGTATAATTTTCCTCGAAACCTATAATCTTCCACTTGATTTCTGCTTCAGAAAGCAAGGATCCATGACACATACTAGGATATGAGTTTAGGTTATCTGTATAAATTCTAGAATGCCTTTCCCTAAGCCATCTCCCATAACTAGAACTTTTGTTCTTTAAAGAAACATAAAAGATTTACGTATAAAATTAAGAAATGGCAGTGGCACATTACTTAAACTGTTCTTCCCACCTGTTTCTACATATTGTTCATCTTATACCTAAAACACATTTATCTCTTGTCTGAAGTAAAATTGGACACACTTCTTTTACTGCTTTTCAGTATTAGACCTTTTATATAACACATCCTGCCTCAGCATACCATACTAATTTTATTTAGTGCAGCTTCCTTTAGCACTTGAATTTTATGATGTCTTAATCCATTTTATCTATAAGCCATTTTGTGTTCTATTTCACTTTTCCTTTATTCACACAGTGCAGTTGTGTTCCTGGTGCTGTTACAAAGACTCACAAACCACACCCACTTTTATGAATAAAGTAGATCTAGTCCTGAAAACAGCTGCTCACTTGTTACCTGACTATAAAGAGGACAGCTGAGCATGGTGTGTTACTACTGTTGGATATTTCTTTAGAGCCTATATAGATTAAAATAAACATAAGCAATTTTTATTACACATATTAACAGGAAAGAATATATTTTGTACTGCATCTGTCTTTAGATACTGAGTGGAATATGCAACACATAATTTGCTTATGTGTTGGTTAGTAGGCTTGTTTCTAACTTTACATATGACAAATTAGCTCAAGAACACAATTATCTGTGTTCCTTTTTGTCCCTTTGTACCACTTGTTTTAATTTTATATGAAACTTGTCTATGGACTTAGACAGAAAATGGGTTATATTTAGTTTTGTGCATGCAGCTAAGAAATGTAAGTCAGTAAATGAAATGGTTATGTCTTATGCAATTAAAAATGGTGTACATCTTAGTGCTAAGTGGAATTAGAAGTGCTACCAAATATGGACAGTTGCCAGTGGGTACATAAGGATGGAGACTTCTGACAACAATAGCTTAGGACAGGGGTCTGCAACCTTCATTATCAAAGGAGCCATTTTTGGCCCCTTTCCCACCACATAAAATTCATTGGGAGCCACAAAACCTATTTGACCCCTAAAATGAAGATAACACAGCATATAAAGTTATATATATATATATATATATATATATATATATATATATATATATAGTTATTATACTAAATATAAAAGAACTACATTTATAAGAGCAATATTTAAAATCTGTCCCTATTTTTGTTCCTTTGTTGGGATTGCTCAGTCGCTGTGTGTGTGTGTGTGTGTGTGTGTGTGTGTGTGTGTGTGTGTGTGTGTGTGTGTGTGTGTGTGTGTGTGTCATATCTCTCGACTTAGAACAAGAAATCTGGACAAAGCCATAAATAATAGGGCACAAAGGTCCAAAAATAGGGACACTTTTTAAATATTGCTCTTACAAACTTAGAAAGTTGATAGAATAACAGATTTTGCATTAGCATTAATTTTCTGAAGGGTATGAATTCTGAAACTCAAATGTCTGTCTGTTTTTTCTGACTTCAGCCCTCAAAGATTTGCCAGAAAACCACAATTTTATAAGAAACAGACCAAACATATGAGGCAAAAGTCAGGATATTTTGCAAAAATCTGCACAGTTGAGAAGTAAGTGTGTGCGTGTGTTTGTGTGTTTGTGTGTTTGCGTGTGTGTGTGTGTGTGTGTGTGTGTGTGTGTGTGTGTGTGTGTGTGTGTGTGTGTGTGTGTGTGTGTAAAATGCATGTTAACAGAACCAGGTTATTCTAGCAAGTTTATAAGTTTATGAGAGCAACATTTAAAGTTCATCCCTATTTTTGTTCCTTTGTTCCCCTTTGTGGCTCTGTCCAGATTTCTTGTGGTAAGACTTTGAGAAGTATGGAAACCTTTCAGGAGATACTGCTGCTGCCAGGGAATCACTTGGTCGTTCTCAGTGTGTGTGGAATGCATGGCAACAGAAACCGTGTTATTCTAGCAAGTTTTTATGTTTATAAGAGCAATATATAAAGTCTGTTGCTTGATCACTCTCATTGTGTGTGTGGGTTGTGTGGTAGAGTGGCCATTATTTTTCAACATTACTGGGAGCCACTGCAGAGGGGTGGAAGAGCCACATGTGGCTCCAGAGCCGCAGGTTGCAGACCCCTAGCTTAAGGAAAGAATAATGTAAAATTGTCACTTTTATCTGATCTAATCAATAATTTCAGAAATATAAAAGTTTAGAGTTATTAGCTGGCAGGATGAAGACAGCATTCAAAGACTGTGAATGTGAGGCAACTAACAGTGCAACAGACCATTTTCTTTTTTATCGAGGTGACAAATTTTCAACAATAGAACTTTTCTGCTAGACAAAGACAAGTTTTAAACATTCTTTCAGAAAAGTTAACATGTTCATATTGATGTACATAAAAAGCAAATGTGTCCTGTTATAACAGTCTTGACGGTAAACTAAAACAAATCTATACATGGATTTGTGAGTGATAAGTATCTTTCATAATTTTGCAGAAAGGATTATCACAGTAATGCACTATACAACATGCATATAGACAAGTGACAAACTCTGAGACAGAAAGCCTCTTGGCAGCCAAAGGACTTTTACCATTATTCTATTCAGTACTTTTTAAAGCAAGTCAGGGGATCATCTGTCTTACCAGATGATATCAGACTATTCCATAATATATTATAATAACAACAGTATATTTTATCCATCATGGAGAAGGTCATGAAGTTCATAAGATGCTTGTCAATGCAAATTATCTTATGACACTGGACAGGTGCATAAAAGAACACGTTTGTATCTATTAGTTTCTGAGAAAATATGAGAATAATTTAGTTTTGTTTATTATACTAACACAAACATCTAGGACCAGTATGAGTGGTTTGGTGGAGGGTTACTCTTTCTCTAAACAACCCTAGACTATCAAGGAATGGCCATCGTGTGTGTGTGTGTGTGTGTGTGTGTGTGTGTGTGTGTGTGTGTGTGTGTGTGCGGGGGGGGGGGTCGTTAGCCACCAGGGACTGGCTTATATTATTATCTGGCACTTTAACAGGTAAAATGACAGAATGACCCTCTGTATGAAGCAGACTGACTGACTGCAGTGGTCCTGGAAGAGGGATGGGGTACATATATGAGGCAAAGTCATAGTCATTTCTGCAATATCTGGGGCAGCTGAGGGTACAGGGGTGTGTCCTTGTATATCCATGTGTGTCTGAGTGTGGGGGGTATGTGTGTGTTTAGCTGTGTAAATGTGTCTATCTGTCTGTGTGTGGAGGTAAGTGGATGAACAGGGTAAATGCACCAGTGTGATGCATTAACCACTACTAATTATTACCACAGCAAAGTGCATGCTAGTCCTTGCTTTAATCACCAAGCAGTTTGGAGATATGCAAATTAACAGATTGGTCTGTCCTCATTGTTAATGGGCTGTTTCTTCCATAGATGTACAGCTCTTGGCTGGTCTTTTCATGAATTCTGCTCAAATAAAGTATTAGAAAGTTATGGATAGAAAGTTGAAAGCAGCATCTTAAATCAGCAACAGTAAAGGTAAGCCATTTGATTTCCTCATAAATTATTGCTTTTCTCTAGTAAAAGGGTAGTGCAGTGGTAAAGATTTTATAAGACATTCAACAAACGCATTTCTATAAGTTTTAGGCATTCACTTTAGGTAAGAGAAAGCAGACTTGACAACTAAGTTTGTCTGATGGTTTTATGCACAGCTCAATGCAAAATCACGCCAGCTAGGATACAGAATGATAGAGATGTCTATGTTTAATTAATACTGCAAGGCATTATTTAGGAGGATGGCCAAAAAGGACTCATAGCAGCAGTTGTCACTCAGTAGGCCAACTCAAGCATGTACTGTTTGGGAATAGAAGACAATACAAGCTTTAACTGCTTTTGCTTTGACTGCATTTAGCACATGCAGATACCACACCATCAATAAACAGAAACAGCTGTCATTTTCTTCCCTTAGCAGTCTGTAAATTTGAGATCAGATAGATTTTACATAATTGAACTCTGGCTTATAAAGGGGCTTATAGGACAGAATGAGCAATAGCTTATTTTGATCAACATAATCACAGTTCTAGCAGATGCAGTGAACCACAGAAGAAATAGAAAAATAAACCTTGTATGAGTCATACTCAGTGATTAAATAAGCATAAGGACGATTGAAAATTTTTGTTTTAGTCTCTGTGTGTAAATCAGATTACCTTTTGGATTAGTATTACACTGCCCTGATTATTATCTGAACCCACCAGCATTTAAATATTACTTGGTTACTCAATATATTTTTAGCCTTGTTATTTTGTACTCCCTACTACTATTATAATGTATTCACCCAGTCTATACCTGAAACTGGTAAGCTGCAATTAATGCACTACCCTGGTTAAAAAAAAAAACAATGTACATGCATACATGCATAAATAAATAAATAAATAAATAGAGGTGCTGAAACTCAGAAGTAGTAAAATAGTTGCCTGTTTTTCCTTTTTTCTTTTTTTTTTTTTCCATTTACCTGCCAATGAATCCCACAAATAGTCCTTTCTGGGTACACTGGACATGACCTTTGCTGAGAAGCTTCCCAGCTTCTTCGGAGGTTGATGATAGTGGTACTAATTGTTAGGTCTAGGGAGAGAGGGATCTAGTGGAGTGGAATGATCATGGTGATTGTTAGGTGTCATACTCACAGCAACTGGTCAGTTTGTCTAGCTGTGCAGGTTTTTAGTTTAATGACATCAGAATGTCATCAACACCTTTTGTGTTAAACTTAAGATATCACGTGAAGCTCTTAGTGTCTGTCTGAGGCCACCTAGGCATTATACTTTTCCATTTGAATGCTACATCATGCAAATGCAGTAGAGAAAGGAATAGCAGTACTTGGGTAGGAAGGAGACATCAATTATACTGAGATAGTATTAGAATAAGATGAAAGCTTGCAGAGCTGAAAAAGGCCATTTCACCAAAGTAGGTACAAGGAGGAGTCAGTACACTACACTGGGACAATAGATATAGATCCTTACCTCACATGGCTTTGCTGCAGAATCAGAATGTAGTACATTCATTAATACACAATCCTACACTTCCTTGCACTAATACTAAACACATTTCGTAAATGTCTTATACTATAATTTTGAAGCAAAATTGTTAGTAGGTAGTCACACCCTATTCTGGAAGCACCTTTCTCTTTCAATGTTTCATATCTAGTTTGGGTTATTAAAAGATCAACACCAAGGTGGACAGAGGACGACATACCACCCTATCCCCCATCAAAAGGCTGGACACCACAGGACATGAGCATGATATGGATGCAACTTCAATTATTTTTGCCATAGAAGGCCATGAATGTACCCCAGGAAAAGGTGGATTATGGCATTGTTTTTAGTGTTTGTTTGCAATGCCCACATGTATAGAAGGATGATACAAAGGTAATAACAGTTTCTTCTTGAATATTAGCTGTACATAAAAGCTATCCCTGACACAGAATGCAACAGACAATGAAGCCGATGGTAGGTAAACAGATTTGAAAGACTATAGACCAAATACATAAACGTTACCTTTTGTCATTCAGCAATGGCAACACAGCATTGGACTGTCTCTGCAGCCATGCTACATGCTAATGAGGCAGTCTAGGGGGAGGTATGTGGATAATTCTGTTATGGCTGAGTGGCACATCAACAGTGCAGGGATCTAGGAGATCCACTAGACACAAGGGAGTACTTGGCAAGAAATGATGTGGGGCACTCTAAATTCTTGCATTAAATGTGTGACTGCAATCTTTCATGATTTATGAGGACAGGAAAAGGAGAAATTGGGTATTCAGGAAACTCAGGGACAGGTATTGGGTTTGTGGTGTGTATGTTTTTATTTGAATGGTGTCTGTTTTACATGTGGCAGAGTAAATGGGGGGGGTCTCTGTTTTAATAATGGGGCTGCCAACGATGTTAACTACTGCAGCATATACTGATCTTCCTGCTATAGTAGTTAACATAATTCAGAGAGATGCAAATAAGCCCATAATTACATATTTTCTCATCACCGCTAATGTGTCTCTGAATTCAAAAATAGTGCATTGTGGAAATAGCGCCTTTTTAACTTAGGCTGTATGGCCCACTCTGGGGCTCTTACTGAATCTCCTGGTATGTCTCTTGTTTGTAATGGTAAACAAGATATAAAAATTTAACACCTGGAAACAAATTCAAGAGGCTAGGCAGTGTTCCTGAGGAGGCTAATGCAGCAGGTGTTTGAAATTAAATGGTATGTTTAAAAATGATTAAAATAATGTAAATGTTTCAAATGGCAACAGAAACTAAAGGAGGATCCAAGGCAGCAGTCAAAACAACTCTTTTCACCCTGCTGACGTGAATAAGCCTTATTAAAGACACAGTGACATACATCTACAAACATTGCTCAAATTAAGCATACTTAATGTCTTTTCAGGAAACTCAAACTCAACTTTGAAATTAGAAATATGTTACAATTCTGATGTTAAGGCATAGAAAGTATTAGTTAGGTAAACAAATAAAAAACATATTCAAAGCAAACAAGAAAGAATATTCAACAAATTGCAAAGCATTTAAGCAAGACTATAATACCTTATAAAATAAGCTGAGGGAATATTTTAACAAGTATGCATTCACTGAATATATAACATGCACACCACAGATGTAAATGTTAGTTGAAAAGGAGGTTAAAATATAACAGAAATAATCATTGGGGGGTGTATAGTATTCTCCCAACTTGTGATTCATTGCACTATTTGGGCTGTGATCCTGTGGTGTAAGACCAGCAGTGATGCCTAAATCCTGGTCAACCCAACATTCCCAACATTGATTATTGTTATAATAACTATTGCTGTTATCCACTGTTAATGCAACACTGACATCCTATTTAACAAAGCAGAACACTATGGCATGATTGTATTAGTATTCAACAAAACATTAATAACAATAATAATAATAATAATAAGTTTCAAGTAATACCATACAACAATCTCAAAAACTTAATAAATCTGCTTTACAAGACAGGCTGGCATGTAAGTTTGGAATCTTCAAAACCTTATAAAAATGTAGCTGTGTAAAAACACTATGCCATACTAAGAGGACATACTCTAGCAAAGCTATGTCCTCTTATTTATCAGCTTTTGTGCTGTCCTTGTAAGTATGTGAAAGGCATTCACATCTGGTTTGCCAGTGCACTTTGCATATCACACATAAATAGCAGCTTATTCTGTGGGGACAGCAGGAACACTAAGCAAGATTAGATCCAGGCACCTTGACTGTAGTGCTTATTATTTACCTGTCAGCAAGGATTACATTACTTACACCAGCCTCCTTCAGCGTTTGCCGTTCCAATGCTCTTCCAGAGCATTCTGGGTTATAAACACTTTCATTACATTTCCTTCTCCATTATGATGGATAGCATGCCACAAGAGAGGCTTCCTGCATATATACATACACCGAAAGGACAGCCAAAAGTGGCCACTGAGATGTGTTCATTATTATAGCACAGTAAGAGCAGGTAAGCTTCCTACATGGGATTTAATTACTTAGGGCAGAATCAGATAGAGAAAAGGAATCATTTGTCCTAACACATGGAGGCTTGCTTTTAAAGGCAGCCAGCAGGCAAGGACAGCTGCAATATGTGAACAGCCTCCTATTATTACTTTTCATTTGGCATCTATTGATTAACTGCCTCTGATAAGATTTGTGTTAGCAGCACACATAGTCGATTTTAATACTGCATTTACTCTTTGAAAGGAAACTGGCACATGTCCAAAAATGCAAACTCCTTATGTGTTTACTGAAGTCAACAACTCAGTTGATAATATTTTCAGCAATAATTCTTTTTTTTATTGTATATTCTGAAATACATTTTCTCTTTGACATTTTATAACAGTAATGCCTATTCATCATGACCAATATGCAAAATGAGCCACCGACACAGTAATGCTATGGAAAATAACATCTGCTTAGAAAATTCTCTTATAAAACAATGCTACTGAAATAAGAAATTGCACACCATATAAAAGATATAAGGCAATCCAATTTTTAATGACATTATATAATATAATCACTCCAGCATTTTAATAGCATTCAGTTTTGCATCATGCTTGGGTCTTGGAAATATGTTGCTACACATTATATACATTTTCTTGCATTTTATGGATTATTAGAAACTGTTATTTTTGCATAGACATGCTGTGTCATACTTCGTTACATTAATTCCATGCATTTAGTGACCATAGCTACCTGCCAAGATATCTATTTAAGTTGTATACAGGTAAGAAAATCTAATTGTACTTATGACAGTACTGCATAAACAAACGTATGCTACTGTATGAGTTCATAGGGTCATAGGTTGGTACTAGGCTATCAGCCCTAGGGCCTATACAAGATTAGCCATAACAATTCCCAGGCTATTTCTTCCAACAATATTTACTTCCCTGGACACCTGTCTAGCAGAGCGACTGACATGATCCCCATGGTAAATCTTCTATCTCCCATCCAGTCGTCAAGGTTCCTTTTGAAGACTAAACTAATTTATGCTAAACAGAAGTATGTCATGCTAGGTATAAGAAATAAGAAAATATTTTATTACAGTGGAAGTCATTAGGGAACTAATTACAATCAAAAGTAAAATATATATTTCCTTACTTTTAAGTAATGAAGCATTTTGAATTATTATACAATAGCAAGCAGTTTTCTCTATAAACATGTTATATCAAGGGGCTTAAATGCATAGGATTTGCAAATATTTGTGTATTTATTTTTTTACAATTGTTTCTGAATCTGTAATTTATTCACTATGAACTTAACACTTGTGTATGGCCAGTATTCATGAAAGTCCATGTAGGCTCCATGTAGAGCCTACATGGAGGCTTTTCCTGCTGCCTGTAGCACTGCATAGAGTGTATGATCCCTCCATTATTAATGGGCTTTGTGCACTCTATACAGTGTGCGCAGCTAGTTCATGTGCTGACATGAATGAGTTTTCAACTGCTTACACAGAGCAAGTTTCCTTTTAAGCAGTAAAGTGTGTGTAGATGGAAGCTAGCATTGGTAAACCATTAACTGAATGGTTTACCAATGCTAGTTATGTTTGCTGAGTTACTTTTAATGCAGAAATAAGTATTAATTACTGTAAACATACGTAAATGTAATAAATGTAACTTTTGTTTGCGCTGCATGCCACAAAGGACAGTGGTGCTAAACATTGCAAAGATAGGATAATCCAAAAATCTATTTAAAATGGTTGTATTCTATTTTTGTCCCTTTATATGTGAAGTTTAAGCATAGCAGAGTGGGTTGGCACACTATGGTGCATTGCTCAGCAGTGCTTAAATGTCTGTGAAGAGCTATATAGAAATGTATAACTGCAAATTTGAATGCTGATCTAGCTTAGTGGTTAAAGGGTTGGCATTGTGTGCAGTAGTTCACAGTTAGACTACCAAGACAGGCCAATCATCTTTTACAGGGGAAAGCACTGTGAAATATTGTATTATTTATTTAATGATGTAGTAATTGATACTTGTTAACCAGGGTAGTGTAGCTGGTCCAAAAGTCCAGTGTCAGTGGATATATGATGTGAAATCCCCCATGTAAACACAAGTGTCCCAGACAGTACAGTCACACCCTAAAGTAACGTAATCAAAGCACATAGGGGATGTCATGTAAAGTAAAATATATACACTTAATAGTATGTCAGAAGTAATTAATGTCCAATTCGTTAATTTCCTTTAAATGAAAACTGAGCAAAGCTTAGCAGTGCTAAGCTCTGCTTAGCTAGTATGAGCATTGCTAAGAAGTATAATTGTAAGCAGCATTCAGCCCAGCTAAGTGGATTTGTGCACTGCTAAGCACTGGTCAGCATTTGCCCCTTTAAGCACTGCTCAACTCACTTAGCGGATTTGGCACCGCTGAGCTGTGCTCAGCATTTTCAAAAATGGTCCAGTGATGGGATAGGGCAGTAACATGGCCTTGTTTAAACCACATAGGCAGGAATACAGCCAGAACTGTTGTCGTTTTATCACTGCAGGAGCTATGTCTGGAGTTGGAGAGGGAGCATGCTTTTGAGTGCAGGGCTGGAGCATTTTGGAGTTCAGGGTCATGGCTGGGCTCCTTGTGCAACACCATGATGACAGATTGCTGCAGGGCCAATACTAGGGCTCTCAATACAAATGTGAGACCTGGGACTGTCTGACATGCAACCTCACCAGTGCCACTGGAATCCCCCGAACCGGTGAGCTGGTACAACATCATTATGCTGACCTACAGTGGAGAAAGGGGGCACTCTTGGCCCAACAGAGCCAAGATTCTTGGGATGGGAATGCCCCAGTAGTTTGTAAGTATTTCACCCATAGCTGTACCAAATTGTAGCCTGAGTATGTGATAGACAGGTATGCATAATGGTTGTTATTTCCTCTACAATTTTACAGGAGAGAGCTAGCAACATGGAAGTCCATGCAGAGAGACTGGCGAGGCTGCACCGAGAGTCTGGTGAGCACAGATTTATCTTGCAGTATATAGTGAAATAAATAAGAAGGAGTACATTGTTTACTGCCCGTATGTATAGTGTGTTCTGAGTGTACTGAATCAATAAAGTTTGTCAGACCAATATTGAGCTGCAGGATACGCAGTACTACTGAATGTAGAATCTCAACTGTAATTAAGCACTGTGTCATGTTACTCAAATAAAGATTTATACCACAAACTGTTTTGTTTAATCTGGTATGTTGTTGAAGAAATAGAATGTGTACAGGTGCTTCACAGCAAATACGGCTTTGACAGCATGCATTAACTGAGGTCGTTCTGATAACCAGCTGTTATGCAAAACTGTAGATTGTGGAGCTGTAAAACAAGATATAAATGAAATATGAAATATGTTCTGCACTAAGATATGAACCTTGAATAGTAATGTGTAATGTATTATAGTGTGTCCACTGCAGCATTGCCTTGTGTTAACCTTTGCATTCCAGATCTTATTATTTCAAAGGATTAATACACAGTACACTATCTATCATGCATGAATCTCAGGCATGTATGTTCAACTGTCACCACAGTCTTTTGTGACACTACACTTAGATTACAAGGTCAGACTGTCTACCCAAGAGGGTATTAGACAAAAATTAGTCAAACAAGCAAAATCAGTTCCCCAGTAGCTCAGTGTGATGAGGAACAGCGTTTGTTGTTTATTTTTGCACACCCGTACCATGGTTTGAATCCAGAGAGTGGTACTAAGATGTGTGAATATTTACACTCAAATAATCTTGAATATTTCTGTAAGCAGTCATTTAGAGTTAAAAGATATGATCTCCACAGGTCTTGCAGGAAACAAAATGTTTGCAGTAGCTGTATGAAGGGTATACTAATAAACCATATACAATTTTTCCACTGTCCAACCCCATGCCTGCAAATGGCAGCAGGATAGGTACATACACCATGCAATCTTCCCAAGTGTCACACTGTCACAGGTAGTGGTCACTGCTACCAATAAGCTTGGACACAGATATGAATACAGGTGAAGTATGCCAGTAGCTCACTCACACAACATCAGTGCAGGGTACACCTTCTTCATCATATATGTAACCCTAACATGTACCAGTCCCCTCCAGTCATGTACCCAGAATTGTCACAGTTTGCCCCATACCATCCCAGGCTGACAGTTTAACAGTTATTCATGTGCTACAGAAGCTATGGGCCATAGGTAGATGTAAAGTGAGGGCAGACCTGTAGAGTATTGAGCAGTACTGTCATGAAAAATAGAAGCCTATACAGTTGATAATGGACATTTTTCTACCCCTACCCCTTATCTGCATCAATAATTATTATTCATATACTACAGGCATGCTGTTCTCAAAACCTAATGTTGGGACTTGTGTTCTATTATTGTTCATATATGTTTTAATTGGTTGCATATTAACATACCTTGTTCAAATGCCATTGTTGGGGACCTGTTGCCTTAAATGTAACTGGCATACTGTTACAATGCTGACTGTTATTCCATTTATGCATGTGTTCTGTTTGCTATGCAGTTATTTAACTTCTATTATTCTGGGTAAATTGAAACACCCACGCATGCTATTATAACTAATTTTGAAATGTTTTGTTCATGACTAACCAGTACATTTTGAAAAACCTCAACACAATAGCACATTTTGGAAGGCAGATCCCAGAGGATCTGCCTGTCCTGCCTCATCTGGCCAGAGCACCGGGCCTCAGCATGTCTGGTATCTAACCCAGAACTGCCACCTCTGCTGTTCCTGCACGACCCTCAGGTGGAACTGCATCGGGGGATGGGATCCATCCCCACATGGGCACGGAGAGGAACCCATTACCCACAAAAAAGTTCCAAGGTATGGTGCGCAAGGTCATCCAGACAGAGTTGGAAGGATGCCTGAGCCAGATTGAGGACAGACTGGTGCACCTTGAGTGGCAGCCTACCCCTGTTGTCCAGCCCCCAGCACAGCCAGCTTCGAGGTCGGGAAGGGGCAGTGGTGACTGCCCATGAGTGGGGACCTCAGTCCCACTGTTTCCATCTGGGGGCACATGGGCCTCCAGTTCCCAACCACCCTTCCCATCCAAGGTGTTTACCCTCCTCATGTGTCATACACCGCCCCTGTCTGCTGT
Source organism: Protopterus annectens (assembly GCF_019279795.1). NCBI lineage: Eukaryota > Metazoa > Chordata > Ceratodontiformes > Protopteridae > Protopterus > Protopterus annectens. The sequence goes on from NC_056728.1 coordinate 1,451,512,867, forward strand.
CTTGTCTGTCTGCAAAATCAACTTCTCCTACCCAACTTATCTCCCTAAACGTACCTACAACCTGTCCCCAACATCCCACTCTCACCTTAAAAAAAAGAAAAAAAATGGGCATCTGCCCCCTCAAACAAAATGTCCCATACATAGCTCTCCATTTCTCCCTCAAGTACACTGATGTCGGTCAATTTACACCTGAATTACTCAACCAATGTATGTCACCCGCACCCTTCCCTGTGTCGTGTGAGGCTCTAAATTCCAAATTGTCCACATCATTCACAGTTGTTGCTGCAGAAGAAATGGATAGCTATGGTCCTTTCCTACACCTGTTCTGCACATCCCTAGCTGCCTTTCACATTGTTTTTCCCCCTGCTTGCCCCCATTTCATCACTTTCCTATCACCCTTTTTTCGTTTCTTTTTTTGAAATTAGCATGGGTTTCAGCGGGAATAAGCAGTGCTAAGCTAAGCCAAAAAGGACTAAGCACCTCTTGGCATCACTTGGCGTCATGCAAACCCATGCAAATCCCCTTAAAACTGCTTTATCACTCGGTCTCAATAAGCCCTTGTTTTGCCCAGCAACAAAATAATCAGCCCTTGTAGGTCCCAAACCCAGGACCATACAGACTATAGTCAGAGCTATGTACTACTACAGCATATGAGTCGTGGGAATTTGGAATGCTTTTTCAAACATGTCATGCATTACAGTCATTTAACATTAGGGAAAAAATCATGTTCCTACCAAGTCTCAAACCCAGGGCCCTCTGTACTAGGGTCAGAGCAATGTACCAGATGACATATGAGCTGTAGGAGGTTGTGATGCTTTCTCAAACATGTCATGCATTACAGTCATTTAACAGTAGGGAAAAACGATGTTACTGCCAACTCTCAAATCCAGGACCCTCTACACTAGAGTCAGAGCAATGTACCACTACACAAAATCACCTCTGGGAAATTATTGATGCACATACCTCTCAACCTTTTAGTGCAAGAACCTGGATGAACGCTGACAAAATGGGGGACAGAGGCCCAACAATAAGCACATATTTTACATAGTGCAGTTATACATATAAGAAAGTTGCTAGAGTAACATGGTTTGTTTTAACATACGTTTGCTGAAGGATTTTAAGTCCGTAACTCAAACTTTTGTCATTATTTTGTGCCATCAGATCTCAGATTATCTCAGTTATTTGTCAGAAAACAACAAATATTCTGAGGAACAGGCCAAAAATATGAGCACAAACTCCGGGCATTCTGTGAAAATATGTACAGTTTGGGGTATGTTGATGCATTTGTAAAGTTATTAGGCAGTACAGGGATATACCTTTAGGGTAAAAAAAAATCACTGCTAAAATATGAACACAGAACCATTTTAACTGCAGTCAGGGCAACATACCAGTAGGCCAACTGACCCCTTGAGCACAGCAATTGATTTAAATGAACACATCCTGTTAACTAGTCATACAGTACTCTGACATACAGTGGCCAAAATAATTGTGTACTTGGGCCTCTAACACAGACACAGAACCAGTACACAGACCAATAAATACTGCAGATTGTCACATGTGACTATACAGATTTCCACAGAATGTCCAGGGTTATGGCTCATATTTATGGCCTGTTCCTCATAACATTTGTGATATTCTGCTAAATCACTGGGATGATATCAGGATGGAAGTCACTAAATAATAATACACATTTGAGTGTCAGACTTCAAATCCCTCAGAAACTGAATGTCAAAACAAACCCTGTTACTCTAGCTATTCTCTATGGTTATGACACCAATATTTAAAATCTCTCCCTATTTGTGACCCTTTGTCCATACATTTTGTTGTGCTGTGCCCACATTTTCTGTGCTACGAGGTTGAGAGGTATGCAGATATAGCATGCAAAACTGTGGACACAACACATCAATCCAAACAGTGGACAGTATTTCCACCGATCCTTTGTGATGCAGTAGCTCCAAAACTTCCATAATGTCCTCCTCACTGGCTAGGAAAAGAGGCAAGGCCCACATGAAGGCCTTAATTATAGCACTGTGTTGCCATGACATTGGCTAATAGGAAAGCAATCCAGCTGTTCTGGATGCAATTAGCAAATGGGAGCAACAGATTGGTGCACAGGCCATCATCTCTTCATGAGCATTAACTACAAAAGGCAAGCTGATGCCTATGCTAAACAGGTCTGATACTTTCATCAAGAAGACAGACTGCAACTATTCACAACACCTTTTGTTGAGTTATTTTGAAAAAGGGGTGCAGAACTATACCAGGTATGTCAAACATATAAGTATGCGATGGAATGCAGATGGGGGATGCAGTCATGTGAAATAGGAATTTAAACAGTAGCTCTCAACAACACTTCCAGGACTGTTATGTTGCATGCCAGTCTGCTGCTCAGCACCTAGAGCCATCCCTGATGGCTATGTCTGCAGCATACCTCAGAACTGTACAGTGATTTGCAGAATGTCCTGATATTTGCTTCACAATTTTGGCCATGTTTTCCATAAAAGTTTATTTTTCCTGGAAAAGTAGTCACAAATCATGAAGGACTGCAGTCAGAAAATAATGACATCTGGTACTGCAGATGTCAGACACCTGCGAGTAGGTCACCCTACACCTCATATGCACCCCTCTCTGTTATTGCATAACTCAGATGTTCCTTCCAACAGGGACACAGGTTGTATCTCAAAGGTGTATGTGCTGTTAACTATCTATTTCACCAAGTCACACCTGCAAAGGTGTTGGTAGCTACCCTGTCTGATGTGGACATGATACCCATTCCACTGCAGGGTGATTATGTGGGGAACTTCTGTGATGTCTCCAGCTGCTGTATGTGCTGTGTAATGTGAATGATGCATGGTGGATTAAGCACATTAATGCTCTTCAGTAGGGGGAACATGACACATCAGAATAAGTGGGAGCAACACATGCTGTAATGCTGGTATGTTCACAATACTCACACACATACTGTACTGATAGATGTCAGGGGTATAATGTGGGTGTTAGTGGTGGATAGTGCTAGAAATGTGGATGTTTATGGTCTGTACATGCTGGCAGCCAATGTATGTGGTCCTGTGATGTGTTTCCCTTGTCATGTCTTCCAGGTGGGATGTATGGTAGATGTCACCCACCATACACGGAGTCCAAGCCTGCGGCAGTCTTGGATTCACTGAGACTACATCATGCGGTACTGTTGGAGAGAAACCAGCAGCACATGTAGCAATGAACTGCCCCATGAGCAGAACTGGTGGGGGTCATTAAGAACATTGGACACCATGGCAGGGGCTATGAACAGGTCTGACACTGTGCCACAGACTTAAGACATAATGCATAGCAAAGGGCTGCAGTTGTGCCCAGGGACCATGCTGGCACTGGTGGAGGGCCTGCTACAGAAGCACCACTGACACCAACAGAAGAGTTCCTTGCCAACCTTGGTGGAGCCACCGCCTCCCAGGCATACATTCCCACATTTGTCATGGAGGATGGTGGCACAGAGTCAACAGCCTAGGAGCATACATGTAAGGCCCCACTGGTCATCAAGTCAATACTGTAGCATTCATATTGGCAGCCTTTGCATACCTGGATGCATATGTCAGGTCAAACTACATTTGTGGGTGGGGGGGTTTGTAATGCACACAAGTGCACACCTATTGTGAATGTCAGTGATTTGGGTAGTATCACAGCTTGCACTATACATGTTCATAAATGCACATATTATCCTATACCAATGCCACATGTGTGTGTGTGTGTGTGTGTGTGTGTGTGTGTGTGTGTATGTGTGTGTGTGTGTGTGTGTGTGTGTGTGTTTAAGGGACATGGCTGACCTTTGTGGGAGTTAGCATAGAATTTACAGATTCAGCAGTTGTCTACATAGGTGCATAGCAGGCTGACCATGCTGCTAATATATTGTTTTACTGACTGAGGACTATTCAGAGGTAATGTCCACATTTTGGCTGGATGCGATCCCTTCACATATGTGGTGAACCATATACAAGCAATTCCTGATGACTGCCAATACTTGTTGCCTGAATGCAACTATGTTGCCATCCTGAGTACCTAGGCCTGTCATCGCAGTCTGTGTTTTTATGGGGTTGGCACTGATGTGGGTCATGGTGGGGACATGTACTTACTGTATGACATGTTGACACTGTTGTTTGCATACAGCATGAGGCTGAGACCTTGAGACAATTCCATACCCACTGTGTGTCTCATTGCAGTGTGTTAACAGCACTTTGTGGTTCAATGACAGAGTGCAAAATACTTACAATTCACACAGCCTTAGACTGTACCTACATATGTGGGTGGAGCCAGTTAGCATTCATGCCTATATACTTCTGGATTATTGGAGGCATCAGGTAGTCACAGGGCCTTCACATGTATAGATATTGCACACACATAAGTGACAATGAATGGCTTTGCAACATTATGAAATGTGGAGTGTGAGACATGACCTGTAGTAACATGACAGTTGGCAAGACATACCATGGCCACAGCAAGTGCAACATACAGGACTTCCTCTAATTTGCTACTATGACACCTTCTTTGTTTCACATTACCTAATCTTACACTATTTGTCATAACATTGAGGTGCTTCTGCTGTGGAATAACTGCTCTATGTAATCAGTACAGGACTGTGTGACATTTTTGTTGTCCTACACTCTCAGGACCTCTGTACTGTTTCAGCTGTTGTCACAGGTCACACAGACTGCAACCTTCATGGTGGTATAGATGGTGGCCATACCTGTGACCTTTGCATATCTCTGCAGATTGCCCTAATCTTTGACACATACTTTCTTTCCATCTGTCATAAAATGTGGTTTTCTGGTGTACTGTGGGAAAATTATGACAGACTAACATTGCAGATTGATGACAGCTATTGTCATATAGCAACACATAGACTTTGGAAAGTGTGCTCACATGCAAACCTGTTCTGGTATCTTCTTTCCATGCATATCACAGCAATATGTGAAGGTTGTGCTCAATGTTTGGTGTTTGCCCCAATTTTCCATATGGATCTAACCAGATGTCTTTTTGTGTGGGGTTGAGAGGTATGCTGGTGGTCATAACACAGGTAGACTGCAACAAGGGGATGTGCGTGCATACATACACACACACACACACACACACACACACACACACACATACACACACACACACTCATGATCTGCCCTTGCTGATAGCAGAACCTGAACCTGCCTAGTTGTACAAACGATACTGCTGAATACATAACACAAATACCACAGAGGTACGATAGTATTGCAGTGTGTGCCACTACTATTCAAGTGGGTGGAAATTGCAGGGGCTGTTAGGATTGCCAATTGTGGGTTCACAGGCCCTTAACATGATATAGCCATCTGAAACACAGACACACAGCCGCATGGGTACATGCATTGAAACACACATGCACACAGAGTTGACACTTTTCCTATTATATGACCTACCTGTCTAGTTATGTACAATACAGACTGATATGACTATTGCATGTGCCACAGTGCCATTGTGTTAGAAAATGTGTAGCTGTGCTTGTAATGTGGATGCCATCAATTGGCTCTTTAAAGAAATGCCATGGGGTGGGGGCCAACAGGCCTTAAAATGGTATAACTAACACACACAACAGCCACAGGGGAAATGCTTCACTCACAATCACACACAGTAGTAAAGTTGGTTGTATTGAGATTCAAACACCTACCTATCTACATGTATGTACTATAGTGCTGCCTATTTATCATACATGCCGCAATGCTTACAGGGCTGATAAGTGTCCAAAGGTACATCTAAGGTGAATGACTTCAGCAGCCCTTGTAAAGTAAGGTGATGGGAAGTGTATGGTAACACACACACACACACACACACACACACACACACACACACACACACACACACACACACACACACACACACACACACACACACACACACACACACACACTAGACAGTATTGAGATTAGAATCCTACCTATATACTCATTTGTATTATAGTTTTAGCTGCACACATCACTGAGCTTATAGGGCTGAAGAGTGTCCAAAGGTACATCTAATGTGAATGACATCAGCAGGTCTTCTAAAGTAGTGCAATGGGAAGTGTATTGGGTGGGAAAGTCCTCAAAGTACTTTCACCTACAAACACACATACACTTCCAAACACACATTTTCCAGGACTGAGATTAGAACCCCTACCTATCTAGTTATTTGTACTATAGCGTTACGCAGTCATTGCATGCGCCATGGAGCTTAGAGGGCTGATGTGTGTCCAAAGGTACTTCTAAGGTGAATGACATCAGCCGATTTTGTAAAGTAGGGCAATGGGAAGTGTATTGGTGGGAAAGGCCTCATAATACCTTGACCTACAAACACACACTCACACACGCATACACACACACACACACACACACACACACACACACACACACACACACACACACACAAAGGCAGGTAATGTGATACTACAACCCCTACCTCACTAGTATTACACAATGGAGCTCACCTTCATGCTGGCACATGCAACTGGTTACAACTGGTATGCAGTTGTCTACAGCAGGGCATCACTCTAAGCCTTTCATGGTATCCTTGTCTATGACTCACTCTCTGTTTGTGTCTCCCTGTCTCTCTCTTGTTATCACTGTCTGTCTCTTTTTCCCCATGTCTATGTGTGTGTATGCTTGAAATATTGTCATATGTTTCCCATACATATGTCTGTGTATTACATGCAACAGATGCAGATATATCACATATGTGCCACCTACAGATAGCTGAGGGTAATCCTGTGTGATGGATGTGGGTAAAGACAGTTAAGGTGTACATAGCTGTCTGTATGCAAAGACATATATGCACAAGACAGTTATATAGTCCGATGTGGCTTTAGACACGGGCTGTAATTCTCTAACTGTAGGAGCAAACCCAGTCTGACCTTCTATAGCAAGAGTGGGACTCCATTCCAGAGATAGATGTACTAGGGTTTTGTGTGCCACAGCCATACCTCTCAACCTGTTAGTGCAAGAAATGTGGAGATAGCTTGCCAAAATGGAGGGGCAATGTCCCAAACATAGGGAGATACTGTAAATATTGCTCTTACAAATGTCAAAAGTTGCTAGAGTACCAGGGTGTGTTTTAGCAGACATTTTACTGACATATATGACATCTGACACTGAAATGTATTGTGTCATTACTTACTGACAGAAATTCACAGATCAGACAAACATGAATGTTCCTGCATTGCTATGGAAAGACAGGTGTGTTAGGGGGAGGGGGCAAACCTCTCAACTGTATACATTTCCACAGACTGCCCGGATGTTTGCTTTACATTTTGGTTCTATTTAGCATAGTATTGTACTTGTCTTGAAGAATACTGGCATATGACTAGAGACCGAATACAGACATTTGAGTTTCAGACTTCTTAGTCTTCAGAGAGCTAAGGCAACAGCAAGACCTGCTGTGATCTTGCTGTGTAAGTTTGTAAGTTGACTGTTTCATCATTGTCCCTATTTGTGGACCTTTGCCTCACATTTCTTTCTGTCTTTGTACAGCTGACTTGCTGTGAGAGGCTGAGAGGTGTGTATGGGACTCTAACATTGTCATCCATGCATATGACCTGCGGCCACACAGTTTGTTAGTCCCCCACATATACTGCAGTGAGTTTTGTCACCTAGGGGACTACTGCATATTCTGGGTAAGGCAACATTTGACAGACATTTACTATTGTCCCACATAGCTGTCAGTTGTCTGCTGCTTTTCCTCTGGCCAACCCATTCCTTTGGGTGCATGCATAGATATGCTAGTACAGCGTAATACAGCATTAGTTTGTTGTTAAGAAGAATGACTTACCTTGTGCCTGCGGCAGTTGTGAGGACAGTACTTGAGGGCTGACTCTACCAGATGCATGTGATACACAGGGTATACATGGTAAGGTACAGGTAGTGTGATGTGTGTGAAATCCTTTGTACTATGTGTGCAAGTCAAAGAGAGGTATCAATCCCTGGGTCCCTAAGGTGTTAGTGTATGTGCTATGCATTTCCTCTTTGCCATGGCCAGGGCATACTGGGCATGCCTACATCTGCCTACAGGGACAGGCTCATGGGTTTCCTCCTCCAATTCTCCCTGTGCCTGTAAGGACCTTGGCAATGGTGGGGGGACTGTGTCCCCCTTCTCTGTTCTGTTCCTGCCGCAGCTGTTGCCACAGAATCATATTGTGTAGCATGGCAGATACTATGAAAATGTATGCATGTGTGGCTGGAGAGTACTGCAGGGCTTTACCAGATATGTTAAAGCAGCGGAAGAGTGACTTGAGCAGCCCAAACACATGCTCTACAATGTGTCTAGTTTGTGCATGTGCCTCTTTATCGCATTCTTCAATGTGCGTGTGTTTGTGTGTGTGTATGTGTGTGCGTGTGTGTGTGTGTGTGTGTGTGTGTGTGTGTGTGTGTGTGTGTGTGTGTGTGTGTGTGTGTGTGTGTGTGTGTGTGTGTGTGTGTGTGTGTGTGTGTCTGCATTTCTGATGGGTATCATCATCCACGGTTTCAGTGCATATCCAGCATCCTCCACAAGATGGCCATATGGGATATCCTCCCAGCAAATGTCTGGTACAGCTGTGAACCATGCCAGATGTGGGAGTCATGATAACTGCCAGGGATGCCAGCAAGCACATTGATGATAATGCCATGGGCATTGCACATGACCTGGAAGTTGATGGAGTGATATTCCTTGCAATTGACATAGACTCTACCCTCTTCACCAGGTGATGTTTTGATGTGGACATGGGTGCAGTCTATGGCACCCAGTACCTCAGGGTAGTTTTCTACATGGTGGAAGAGACACATATTGCTGGTCCTCTCCTCAGGAGTGCTGGAGAAATAAATGTGCTCACTGGCATGTCGAGGCATGACATCCAGGAACTGGTAGAGTACCCTGGATGTGGATGCCTGTGAGACCCCCATGATGTCCCCAGAAGGTCTTTTGAAAGTACCTGTAGCTAGCATTCTTAAGGCTACACATACCTTTATTTCCACTGGGATGGGGTCCCTTCTGCTGGCTCTGGGACTGAGGTAGAGTCTGCGGCAGAGCTCGGTGATTTGCTGAAATATGTCCCTGCCCACCATGTAGGGCAATACTATCTCATCACCAGCTCATGTGGCACTGAAATGTTACCCTGGGGCTGAACACTCTTCTCCTCCTCAGTCTGGGCTGGTTGTCAGCATCATCATCATCATCAGTGCCCTCAGTCTGCAGCATGTACAGATGTAGCAAAGCAGCAGCAGCCTCTATCATTTTGTCAGTTAAAATTCCCAAGTGTGTACTCCAATGGTGCTGAGTATGTGGGAAAATCAGATTGAAGGGTTTTTGCATCCTTTATACTGGTGTGCTGTAGATGCTGCCTGTGTGATTGGCTGAATATCATACATTCCACCTGCCAGCTACCATAATGAGGGGTTTGAATGAGCCACTGTGAGTGGCAGAGGCCTTATTAGTCATTTCTAGTTTATTGCCTTTTGTCTAGTATTTCCTTTTATTTTACTTTATATTATTTTTCACATCTCCTCCAGTTCTAGGCCTTTAAAACTGTTGCAGCTAGTGGGAATATTGCTGAGTAGAAAGGATCCTCCCGTTGACATGAACACACTCGGTATTTCTGAAACCAGTTAAGCATAGATATGCAGCCTTAGACACACACCCTTTCTTAGCTGTGCTTTGCTGGTTTCAGGAATGCTGAGCACTGCTCAAATTGACTCAACTGGGATGAATGCTGCTTAGAATTATACTTCTTAGCAATGCTCAAACCGGCTAAGCAGAGCTAAGCACTGATAAACATAGCTCAGTTTTCATTTAAAGAAAATTAATGAATTGGACGTTAATTACTACTTACTGACATATTATAACGTGTATATATTTTACTTTACATGATGTCCCCCTATGTGCTTTGATTACATTACTTTGGGGTGTGACTGTACTGTCTGGGACACTTGTGTTTACATGGGGGACTTATTATTATTATTTATTTTACACTTGTTGACGGGGCTAGTCTAACTGGATACATGTCCATTTTCTCAGTAGAGGCCCGGGGAGATAAGCTCCAAGATAGAACAATGAAATTAACAAGATAACAAATAAGGAAACATTAAACAAAAAATCATATTTACAATGCATATTACAGGTTATCACAGTAAATTCAGCAGTGCAGAATACAGGCATAACATAGCATGCTAGTACAATCAAGATGTTCTTGAGGGAGATAGTATTATGGTTAATAAGGAATGAATTACAGTTAATGAGTAGAAGGGATAGGAATAGCAAAGTATTAAGAGACACATAAATAGTCAGGCTTAGTACAGGGGCATAACCAGTGTGTTCTGAGGAAGACTTTCAATTTGTTTTTGAAGCATGATAGTGAGGGAAGTGAGGAGAGTTAACTGGGGAGGACATTCCAGGCTTTTCCAACAATATTAGAAAAGAGGGAGTCGCCAGCCTTGTTTGGTTTAGTGGTATGTACTAGAAGTCTCTGAGAAGACCTTAAGGATTTCAGGTTTTTATAGGGAGTGATGAGTGTGGATAGAATAGGAGTTTTGGAAGGTTTGTAAAGAGTCTTGTGGGCTATAGATAGTTGATGGAATTTAATCAGATTTTGTAGTTCAAGCCATCAAAGCCGCTTTAAATTAATGCAATGGTGGGTTCTAAATGGGTTGCCTGTAGCAAATCTGGCAATGTTATTGTAGGACATTTCCAATTTGCTAAGATTATTTTTAGATAGATTAGTAAAAATGGGTGAGGCATAAAGAAGTGAAGAGATTAGATGAGTGTGTGCTATTGTGGTTTTAGCTGAAGGTAAGAGGAAGGATTTTATCCTATAGAGAGAGCCAAGTTTTTTGTTGACAGTTTTTATAGTATTGTTAATATGAATATCAAAGTTCAGATTGTTGTCAATGGTGATACCCAATAGTTTGGTGGTTGTTTCAGGGGATATAATAGTTTTATTGGTAGAGATAACTGAGAAATTAAGAGGAGAGGACTTATTGGTGGGAGAGAAGAGGAGGTGTTTAGTCTTTTTGGGGTTTAGGAGAAGGCATTTATGTGTGAATCATTGCTCAACTGTGTTAAATACTTGTTGGGTAAGAGATTGAAGTTCAGAAGTGGAGGTGGCTGAGCATATCAGTGTGGAGTCGTCCGCATATTGTATGCATGTGGCTTGGGGGATGGCAAGGTGAAGGTCATTAATAAATATGGAAAAAAGTAGAGGTCCTAAGATGGACCCTTAAGGGACTCCAAGGTTGATGGGCAGGTGAGTGGAGAGAGACTTGTGCCATAGTACGGCCTGTTGTCTTTTATCAAGGTAGGACTGGAAACACTTCATAGAAGATGTATCTGGTGACAGGGATTTCAGTATTTTGATGAGAATTTGGTGATTTACCATGTCAAAAGCTTTAGACAGGTCCATAAATAGTGCTGAAGAAAGCTTGTTAAGATTGCATTTTTTGTTGATACAATCTGTGAAGGAAAGAAGGGCAGTAGCAGTGCTATACAAAGGTCTGAATCCATGTTGACAGTTGGTAAGTAAATTATTTTGGGTTAGATGGTCAAGTAATTGTCTGTGAATGCATTTCCCCATGATCTTTGCCAAAGGAGAGAGAAGGGCAATGGGGCAGTAGTTGGAGAGTTCAATGGAGTGTCCACCTTTATGGAGGGAGATAATATGGGAAATTTTTCATAAACTGGGGATATGACTTTTGGTAATAGTTCTATTGATCAGAATAGAAATGGGATAAGCAATAGCTTTGGCTGATTGTTGTAGGAATTCAGCAGGTAGTTGGTCTGCTGAGGGTGAGCATGGTTTTAGTTTCTGTAGAAGAGTTATAATATTGGTTGTTGGGACAGGGTGAATATGAAAAGTAGGGGATAAGGTTGATTTATAGAAAGGTAGAGTGAAGTTATTAGGTGATAACTGACTAGCTAGTGTTTGTATAGCATTAGTAAAAAGGTACTGAAAGCATTAGCTGTATTCATTGGATTGTTGTGGTCAGTATTTTGAGGGTTTGGAGTAGTGGATTGACATGGATGGAGTAGTTGGTTAATGCTAGCTCAAAATTTTTGTGGGTTGTTTTGATTAGCTGGTTGGGATTGTAGGTAGTAGTTTCTTTTATCAGATATTATAGCTTTATTGGTTTAATTTCTTAGCTGTCTAAATGTTAGTTGGTCTATAGGGTTTTTAGTCTTCCTCCATTTTGCCCAAAGTTTGTTTCAAAGATTTATTTTATGTTTGGTTTCTTTTGAAAGCCATGGAGCAGATTTGGTTTTAATTCTAATTAATCTGGTTGGAGCATGGTGGTTGAGAATAGCAAGGAAGTTGGAGTTAAAGTAACTAACGGCTTCATCTAAAGGGAGGTTTTGTAAGGGAGATCAGTAGCAAGCTATTAGTTCCATTTGGAATAGTTCAGGGTTAAAGTACTTTTTAGATCTGATGTTTTTGACAGATGTTGGAATGGGAGAGTTGATTTTATGTCTGATGATATAGGTAAGAAAGTGGTCACTTAAATCATCAGGGAGGGTTCCTGAATCATAAATGTGAGGATGATGGTTTATGAGAATCCAGTCTAATAAGCTTGATTTTGTGTTAGATTTATTTATCCTGGTGCGGGAGGTAATGGTTTGGGAATACCCATATAGGTTAATATGGTTTGTGGGAGGCTGCTGCAGTAGCAGCTCCAGTCAATATTTGTGTCACCTAGGATTATGGTTTCTTGGGGCAGGTATTGGGAAAGCCAGCAAAGTCTGTTTTCCATTGTGGCAGTGTTGTTACCAGGTGGTAGATATATACAGATAATATAGATGGATTTGGCATTGTTAAGATGAAGTTTGGAGATATGAATTTCTGCATTGGAGTCTATAGGTGGTTTACAGTTGTGAGGGGTTAATTGTAAGCTAGGTTTATATAGGATAGCAACCCCACCACCTTTCTTGGATACTCGGTCTAGTCTCAGGATATTATATCCAGGTGGGATGATTTCATTGTCTTTGGTTACAGGTTTTAACCAAGTTTCTGTTAAGCAGAAACTATCAAAGGAGTAGATTTCAGAGCTTGACGTTGAGTTACTTTATTGTTTATGCTACGCATATTAAGATGACCAATTAAAAGGGAGTTTGATGGTTTAGAGAGGGCATGAGTAGGTGATTCTTTGTGGTTGAGGAGAGAGATAGGAGTTGGTTGTGGGCCTGGGTTAGGGTGGATATCACCATCCTTTAAAGAGAGTAGTAGATGTAGATAGTTTGAGTTGGGGTTGGGGAATCTGCTGTATAGAGGTAGGCCATTCCTGGGGTTCTGATTGTTGTATTTCATGTGCAGTGTTCTATGGTATTTAGGAAGTATGTAGTTAGATGAGGATGTTATATTAGCATAAATAAAAAGGAGAGGAGAGTTTGGAGAGTTGGTTTCTTTCTTGGGGTAGTTTAGGTATGGGTCTAGTGGGTTTTCAAAGGAGATGAATAGATGGGTGAGGATTAAATGAGGCAGTAGTGAGAGTGTGAATAAGAGTGGGACATAAGATGGGATGGGTTGTTTATACATAAATATCGATTATAGGTAGAAAAAGAAATTCACTGGGTGGAGATGAAAGAAGGGAGTAGGGTATGGTGTGATAAAAGGAGAGTGGTGAGAGGTTAATATTAGTGCAGTTGGGTAATTGGAGAGTGTTTAGAAAGTAAATGTAGGAGGAAGAGTGTGTTTGAAGAGTAAGAGGTATGTAATGAGAGTAATGGTATGCATATATCTATTGATCTATTTATTGCTATCTTGATATGCATATAATCTAATTTGTAGATCTATATTAAATGTATAATATATCTAAATTGAAACAAAATCTATCCCTTCATCACTAACTTACCCTCTAATGAGCACCACTGCCTCACCCTCAAAAAAGCAAAATGGCTTCCATTGCAGGACACCATAGACCTGCTGCTAGGCTTTGTCATTTTCAGACTTCTCTAACCTAACTGATTCCCGCCACTGCCTGCCAAACCTTATACCAAACACACACACTACAACCTTGGCCGCATTTCCCCCTAATTCCAACACACCAGACTACAGTGCACCCACCACTCTTTTTCCATTGTTGCTCGTGAATTATGGGAATTCTGCCACCTTCTGGTACAAAATCACCAGACTGAGTAGCAAACAGATTGAGAGAATTAGCAAGAATTGATGTGTAAATTGCAGGAGTGGTTAGATAGCATAAAAATGATGCCATGAGAGAGTGGGAATGGGGGGAAGGTAAATGGACTGTGTCCCTACCTCTGTGGGGCTGGGCCAACCATTCAAAGAACTCTAATGGCCACAAAATTATCAAAGGATGCCTGCACTAAGACTAACATACACTCACAATGATCAGCAAGCATATTTTCAGGAAGTGTGAAAATGGAATGCTAAACATCTTTTAACTCTATGCCAATAGAATTATGCAGTAATAAATGAAAAAGTGAAGGAAATAGTTGCATTTATTGAGTATATGATTCTCCATAATACATGATAGCACAGTAAAATCCAGGGAAAAAGAGGTTGCTGTAAAAAATATTCTTGTACTATTATGTATAGATCTCAGCACAATGCTTAACAGCCTAGGTAATGTGACTAGAGATCCCTAAGAGCCCTGTACCACTCAGAAGACAGGGAAACTACAGAACTACACACACAGACACACACACACACACACACACACACACACACACACACACACACACACACACACACACACACACACACACACACACACACACACACACACACACACACACACACACACACACACACACACACACACACACACAGAAAAATAAATAAAATAGAAATTCCCATTAAAAAAAAGAAAAGAAAGAAAACTGCCATCCAGAGGTAGGGATATCACCAAATAGCGTCCTATTACTGGAATAGATCTTAGCCACTTGGATAACCTATGTTTGCTGACTAATTTTTACTAGATTTAGAAACAGGGAATGATGCCTGCTGAGTGCACAAATCACAACATGCACTTTAAAGTAATTCTTATCAACGCTGTTTAATGGCACATTTGTAGTTAAATCATTAGCCACTAATGCATTAGGCAAGAAACCAATTTTTATTTTCAGCAAAACATTGTAAATCATAAAGCTAATGGATCCACAAACAGGAAGACAGTAGAATTAAACAATGGTATCCAACAAATTTTTGATAAACAACCCCATTCTTATATTTAAGTGTAATAAAGAATTAAAAAAAAAAAACTTCCTGGTCAACAATTCAGCTAAATGCTTAGAAATGGCCTTTACTAATGTTAGAGCTTACAAACAAACATGTTAGAAACAAAATATGGTAACAGAAACCTCTGTCACATGAAACTTTTAGGAAAGTATGTATCGATAAGTAAGTGTAGACAAAGTACAAGTACCCTCAGACAGGTCTTGCACTTTAGCAATGAGGGATGGAATTGGCAGGACAAAATAGGTACTTTTACTTGTAGACTATGAGCAGGGAAAAAGTTGGGATTCACACTGCCAAGTTTAAAAAAAATGACTGAATGCAACCCACCACACACAGGATGTACCATTTTAAAAGAAGCTGTGACATTAATTAGAAGCTCTAAATAAAGTACAGCTCTTATGACTAACTCTATAGCACTGCTGACAAGGTCCAAATAATGCAAGTAAAATAATAATGTAATAGATACTGATGTGCTATTCAGGGGAGCAGCTGAGATCAATGTCTGCAGTAGTACTGGGATAAGTCAGTTCTTTTGCTACTGCCCCTTACGTGGCACTACACCAGTGTAGTTGTGAGGGGCAAATGCTAAAAATGAAATCAAGTCAGCAATTCCAATTATGACAGAATTAAACTGTTACAAATCTAATGGATGCACTAGGAATATGGTGCTAAATTTCTACTGCTACGCACTATTCTAGTCATCAGGCAAATGCAATATGAAAAAGACCTTGGCACCTACATTTAAATGTAGCTGAGTTATGGGTTACCATACGCCACTTCTACATGCAGTTAAACTAGATAAACTAGCAAGATGCACGCTTTTAGCAATAAGTAATAAATGCTCAGTACATAAAATGTATCCGAGTAAATAAATTACACAGCAGCACGTGTTGTATCCCAAAAAGGAGAATGGTGATACTTATTTTACTTCCTCCAACCCTGTCCCATCCCTACATAGAACTGGGCTGTTCTCCCTGGATTCGGCACTCACTCATCCTTGAAAGCCCTGATTACTCATTACTAATTACCCCCAGACTGTCCTTTCAGATATGCCTCAATATGTTGGGAAGTCAACAGTAGATCAGAGTGTAATGTGTGTGTGCTATGTCTTTAAGAAGCATGTGAGGCTGTGAGCACACATATAAATTCCAAACACGTGCAGTCCCTAGTGCCATTTTGTAGAAGCAGCCAGTGAGTGAGCATGTCTGATTGCAGTAGTTAGTTTGTACATAAGTTACTTAGTCATAGTCAATAAGTCTCTACAGTAATATGTTTTGTATAGAATAAAACTGCTTAAACAGAACCCACGAAGACTCGTTTATTCGTGTACCAACATGAAAGTGACATGGCGTCAGAACCAGGATGGAAAAGAGGAGAACATTTGGAGCCATGAGATGTAAAGACAACAGCAAAGGTAAAACTGAGAGAAAACAGTGCAAACACAACCAGAAAGAATCAAAAGTAATGAAAAGCAATGCCAATTATATACTCAATGCAGTGAGGCAAGAAAGGGCATTAAAAGGGCACAAACCGCATTATCAGGCAAATAGAAAGTACAAGTTTGTTAACTAATGAAAATGTATAAAATAAAAGTATTTGACAAGACGGATATGTTTAAAGTACAAAACTAATATGTTTAAGGAAAATGAGCATGTTTAAGGCAAAACCAGCATGTTTAAGGCAAAATGAAAAAATTAATATGTTTAAGGCAGAACGACTGTGTTTAAGGCAGAATTGGTCATGTTTAGAATAAAACGAGCACAAAGAAAGTACGCTGGGCATAAAAGGGCTTAAATGAGCAAAAAAGAATATAATAAGAAAAAGAAAAAGGGCACAGTAAGCAAAAATAACGCAAGGTGATTGCTTGTGTTTGGGCAAAGTGCTGTGTTTGGGCATAGCTACGACTTTGTATTGTATCAAAGGCATAATTAAAGTTATTTGAAGTATCTCAGATGTGTAAAAGTGCTTTCAATGTGTGCTTATTACTGTGCATGTATTTCAAAGAGTTCACTGTGTGCAAAGTGCAACTATCTTGTGTAATTCAGTCAAAGCATGGTTATATGAAGAAAGGTTCTTGTGCTGGGTGTATCTATTTGCAAAGTGCTGCCATTACAGAGTGCTTCTTGTACTGTAAAGTGTTGCCTAGCAAGGTACCGCCATTTTGGGGGACATTTCAGGGTATTGCATGTAGTCATTTGCAAAGTGCAAATACTTCAAAGGATATTGAATTTCGGCAACAAAAGTTTGATTTATTCACATTGTGCAGTTGCTTGATATGTATCTTGCATTAAGGAAAGGTGTTTCTTACAAAAGATTACAAGAGTATTACAGTGCTCCTGAATTGTAGTTCTCTGAAGTTTCTTAAAGTGATCAATTTGATAAGTGATGGTGTATCACTGTAGCATTCCTGCCTTTATTTATAAAGTTCCAAGCGATTACTTTAGAATTTCTGCCTTTACCAGTTCCACAAGCATGGCTAGTGACGATCAATGACTTTAGCATTTTTGCCTTTACTAATTTTGAAAGTAGATGATTTTAGCATTTCTGCCTTTACCAATCCAAGATTCCATAAGCATCACAGAGTCTGAGAAATTATTCTGCAAAGCTCCATAAAGCATTGAAAAGTTTGAAAAGCTATTCTGTAGAGTTTCATAAAGAATTGATAGCTCTAAAAAGCTATTTCGCAAAGCACAGCAAAGCTTTGAAAAATCTCAAAAGCTATTTCTCAAAGCACAGTAAAGCACTGAGAAATTTCAAAAGCTATTTCATAAAGCACAGTAAAGCATTGAGAAATCTGAAAAGCTATTTTGCAAAGTGCAATAAAGCATGAGAAGCCCGAGAAGTTTATTTCGCAAAGTCCAGTTAATTGAAAGTACTAGAGGGTTGTTCATTAGCACAATTCCAATAAGCTTAAAGAGATAGTATAAGTGCAGAGTACAAAAACATTGAACTAATTGCGTTTATGCCAATTACTTATGCGTGTGTGTGTGTGTGTGTGTGTGTGTGTGTGTGTGTGTGTGTGTGTGTGTGTGTGTGTGTGTGTGTGTGTGTGTGTATTCAAGACCCTTTGCTGGTATGTGTTAATATGGCAGATGGATTTCGAAAACCTCAACCACTTGTATTTGATCAGAATATTGCAGAGAACTGGAGAATATTTGAACAAGAGTATGATATTTTCATACAAGCAGTTTATGCAGATAAACAGGCATGCTCCAAGTCATTCACTTGGCTAAATCTAGCAGGATCTGCAGCCATAGAAAGAGAAAGAATGCTCATTCGTATATACACCAGCAGTTTATGAAGGTGAAGGTGCACACCGCCATATTGTTGTGCAAGCTGAATCAAGAGAAGACCACAAGTGTTTGGAGTGTAAGTTCAGAGAAATGTGCAACCCCCAGATGAACATTACATTAGAGAGGCATTTGTTTTACACAAGAAATGAGAAACCAGGAGAAACATTTGCAGCTTATATAACTGACTTGAGAAACAAAGCTGAAATGTGTCAGTTTGGTGATTTGAAAGATGAGCTGATAAAGGACAGATGTGTGTGGTATTTATAGTGCTGCAGTGAGAAAGATTTTACTTCATGACAGTGATTTGACATTAAGCAAAGCAATAGAGATTTGTCAGATCAATGAGGTGACAGAAAGACATATGAACATGCTTGCATGTGACAGAAACATGGTTTCAATAATTCCAGAGCAAATGTAGATAGTATGCAACATGTGGCAAACAGAAACAGTCTAAGCAAAGGGCAGTCACAGAGTTTCCAAAGAAGGTGCAAAGCTTTCCAGAGAGTTCCAGGAAAACTGCAATCTCCACTGCCAGCTCAATGCAACACAAACATGAGTCAGCAAAGCCCAAGTCTAGTGTTATTGTTAACTGTTGCAATTGTGGTGCAAATCATGAGTCTAAGAGAGAGAAGTGTTTAGCATATGGTCAGCAATGCCACAAGTGTAAAAAATGGAACCAGTTTCAAAACTTTTGCAAATCAGGTAAGCCTCACTCAGTTTTAAAGAAAGGTTTACAAAAAAGCAATTTGATCAAGTAGAGCTGAAACAGTCAGCTTTCTATGTAGATGCTGTATTAGTACTTAGAGAAAGAGTTGATGCAGTAAATTTATTAACAAGAGTGAAGTGTTTTGTATAGTTTGAATCAATGGGAAATCCACAGAACTCAAAGAACATGCTGGATCAAAGTGCAATGTTATATCAGCAGACACATTTACAAAAGTGATAACTAATGAACAACTCTATGTAATCAACAGTGCGAGACTAATTGCGTACGGAGGTGAAGAAATTCAAACCGAAGGTTCAGTAATTCTTTCATGTTATTTGGCTGAGAACTGTTACAACTTATTATTCTATGTCCGATGACTAGTGCAATCTTTACTGGGTATCAAAGATAGTTTGAGAATGAATCTGCATTCTTTTGCTAACAGAATTCATCATGTGAGTGCAGTGCCAAGTTCAATTTTTTTCTGAAGCCATTTTCCCAGAGTATGCTGATGTTTTCAATGACAAATTGTGCAAACTTTTAATTGTGTATTCTATGAAGTTAGATCCCGAGGTCACTCCAGTAGTCAGACCAGCAAGAAGAGTTCCAATAGAAATGCACAATAAAGTCAAAGCTCAGTTGGATAAGATGGTGCAGCAAGGTGTAATTTGTCCAGGCACAGAACCAACTGAATAGGTA
The DNA here is from genome assembly GCF_019279795.1 of Protopterus annectens. Lineage (NCBI taxonomy): Eukaryota > Metazoa > Chordata > Ceratodontiformes > Protopteridae > Protopterus > Protopterus annectens. The sequence goes on from NC_056728.1 coordinate 1,451,532,767, forward strand.
TTGTCCATGGTAGCCACTGATAAGAAAGTCTTAGACAAAATCAGAATATGCATTCATCCTAGAGTTTTGAACAAAGCATTAAAAAGGTCATATCATCCAATGCACATAGTTGAGGAAGTTGCAGCTCTAATACTGAATGCCACAGTATTTTCTGTTTTGGATGGAAAGAGTTCATTTTGGCAAGCGGTGCTTATAAATCTTCATTTCCAACTACTTTTGGTACTGTGTTTTGCAGATAAAGGTCCCTAAAGATGCCATTTGGAATAAATTCTGCAAGTGAAGTCTTTCAGCATGCAACAGAACACATTTTTTTCAGGTTATTCTTGTGCCATAATAGTAGATGATCTACTAGTTGGAGGCGATGGTGAAGCAGAGCATGACAGAAACCTCAAGAAAGATCTAGACAGAGCATGTGAAGTAAATGTGAAGCTCAATCCTCTGAAGTGCAAATTCACATTTTTCAGAAGTAACCCATGTAGGACATTTGTTTACAAGTATAGGCTTAAGACCTGACCCAACCAAACAAACAGCTGCTTTAGAGATGTCAGCACCAGATAATGTGCAAGGTGTGCAGCATTTTCTGGGCATGGTCAAATATTTAGGCAAGTTTATACCAGATTTCAGTGAGTTGACAGCACCTTTGAGAGAGCTAACATGCAAAAGTGCTGTATGATCATGGTTGCAACATATTCAGAAGGCATTTGATGACCTTAAGTAGAAAATTGCCACCCCACCTATGCTAAGGTACTATGATGTGAATAAACCAGTTATTCTTTCCTGTGATGCTTCAGATTTTGGTCTTGGTGCAGTTATTCTTCAAGGGGGCAGACTAGTAGCCTATGCATCTAGGGCACTTACTCAAACTGAGATGCATTATGCTCAAATTGAGAAAGAGCTGTTGGTGATAGTTTTCACATGTTCCAAGTTTCATGATTATATTTATGGTCAAGCTATCCAGACTGAAACTGATCATAATGAATACCATTCCAAAGAAGCCTATTCATTCTGATCTGGCAAGATTGCAAAGAATGATCCTCAAATTGCAAAAGTAAAATTTCAAAATGGTATACACTAAAGGTAAATTGCTCTCTCTATCTGATACCTTATCCAGATTGCCTAGAAGTACAACAGAACAGTTTGATGCTGAAACTTTTGACTTTGATGTAATGTCAGTGCAAAGTTTTTCCACCACTAGACTTGAGATGAGAGGTCACACTTTGACTGATACAATTTCAGAAAAGCGTAATCACTACATCAATGTCGAATGGCCATCAAAGCAATCTAGTGTATCACCTGAGTTGCAATCATATTTTCCTTACAGAGATGAATTGTGGATAGAAGATGCATTATTTTCAAAGGTCATACAATTGTTCCTGCTTCCTTACAGCAAGAATATATCCATATATAATATATTTGCATTATGGTCACCCAGGTTTATTATCCACTAACAGAAGGGCAAGAGAACTAGTATTTTGGCCTTCATTATCAAAAGACATTGATAGAGTTTGTTCTTCTTGTTCAGTATTTAAAATTACCAGAGCACATTTGCAAAGAGAACTGCTACAGCTAAATCCAATACCAGAACTAGCTTGGTCTGCTGTAGCAACTGATATCTTTAAGTGGAACAATCAACACTACTTGGTTTTGGTAGACTCTTACTCAAATTGGTTTGAGATTGATCTACTACCAAATTTAACCTCAGCAGCTGTTATCACTAAGCTAAAATGTAATTTCTCTGTTCATGGTAGTCCCTACAAACTTTATTCTGACAATGGCACTCAATTTACTAGCCAGTTGTTTTAGAAATGTGCAAAAGAATGGGGCTTTGTACATGTCACTAGTAGTCCTGAATATCCTCAAGCCAATGGTCTACCTGAACAAGAAGTACAGAGTGCAAAGCAATTACTTGAAAAGTCAAAGCATGACAATACCGATGTATTCTTGAATTTACTTAATCTCAGAAACATACCTTTGCTGTCCTTCTCAAAGACTACTTTCCAGACAAACTAGAACTACACTACCTATTTCATCAAGTTTGTTACAGCCTAACTCTAAGAACAATAAAACCATCAAGGCTCAATTGTTGAAGAAGTGTAATATCCAGAAATGTAGTTACAACAGATCAAGCAGATTACTTCGTTCATTGAGGGAAGAAGAGACGGTATGAATTCAGACAATGAAAGGATTTGATCAAATAGGATAGATTACAGGCATCTGTGTCGAGCCAAGAACCTATGGGATAAGCTCACAGAGTGTGGAGTATAGGAGGAATAGCAGAATCTTCTTCCTGTATCACAATCATCATCATTGCAATCACAACATTGTATCTGTGATGCAAACTCTAAATCAAAGAATGAATCAGACATTGTTTCCAGACCAGAATGTCTTCAAAAGTCTGATTCTGTTCCAGAAAGTAATTAAAACATTCCACAAGTCAACCATTTTGCAGAGACTGTCCCAGTTGCTAAATCTGATTCCCAATTTTATGTCACACGATAAGGACAAGTTTCTAAGCCAAGTGTGAAATACACAGCAACATGGACTTGATTTTATATATATAGCTATATATCTATCTATATATATATATATATATATATATATATATATATATATATATGTATATGTATATATATGTATATATATATATATATATATATATGTATATATATATATATATATATATATATATATATATATATGTGTGTGTGTGTGTGTGTGTGTGTGTATTTAGTATTTTATAAAGCATGTCTTTAGATTATCTGTGATTTCTGCATACTAAATAATCTCATGACAAATTGCATGATCTATTTCTCAAAGAGGGTGTAGAAAACAACAAGAAAGCAAGTTAGCTGCTTTAAACTTCACAAAGACCGATTTATTGTAAGCGCTTTCATCAAGGCAAATGCCCCAACTTCATCAGACAACTCAACAGCCATAAAAACCTCCATTTTATACTCAACATAATTAACAATTAAGCAGTTAATTCCTTGATTGAAACATTAGTTAAAACTACTTCATATTTAAAGTGCCCTTGCTTCCTGACTTACAATTTATTGCAATGCCTTAGAAGCTATGGCAACAGTCTAAAAAACTTGTTTTTACATGTTATTAAAACTCCCTAATAAATATTGTAAAATCATAAAATGCTCCTAACACAGTGCCTACTATGGGGGAATATTTAAAAACTAACTCATTTGTTATGATTACAACAAGTTCTAATGGTAAAGCTCTACGGAGTCGCCTATATTAACTCAACTTACAGAATTTGGCACTAAATTGTTCAGGTGTCGGAAATTGCAACTGGAAGTATCATACTTCCATGAATGTATCACCAAGCGTATTGTCCCTAAAGGGTTGCACCAATGGCGTTATCCAGTTGGCCTTATAAATAAATCTCCTGCTCACTGTGACTTGATTCAGCTTTTTGATCGCCATGGATTTGAGTTTTTAGAGCTGTTAATTAAACAATACACAGTTCAAATTGATGCACTAAAAACCGAACTCGAATTTTTAGAGCATAATATTACTACTAACCCAGAGTTTGTACGCTATAAATATGACTATGATCGTATTTATACTAGCATTGATTCTAGTATAAATAAAGCAATAGAGATAAAAAAGAAGAAAATTTTCCGTGACATCAATGAATATTCCAAAGGAATAGCTTACCCCCACCCCCTGATGCGAATAAACCAATCAGTAGTTTGACCGAGGGGGAACAACAGCACACACTGGACAATGGAGCTAATGGGGAGGAGCTTGAAGTGATACAAGGTGATTTAAATGACCAACCACAAACAACTTTGTGCCGAAGCGAAAGAATAAGAGATGACAACCAGCAACGAGCAAGTACGCAAGGTAATGACCAAGGGAATAATGGTAACAACAGAAATAATCAGTATTTTCGGGGATGCCAGCAGAACCAACAAGGCCAGTGGAGGAGCAACAACAGGAACCGGGGAATGCAATGGAGATGCCAGAATTATCGCAAAAGATGACATGGGAAGGACAAAGTTTGAAGATACATGTGAGTTCTTTGCAAGATTTTTAAATATTTAATTACACTGTTCTGGACATTGATGTAAATATGGTGGACACTTATGCTAAGGGGCTTACCTTTGTCCCTGATAGAAAAGCTGATCTTGCAAAGACTATTGTGGACCTTAAACTGTTTGTAAGGAAATTGAATCTAACAGCTTTGATGGGGCCAAATTCATCACTGAATAGTAGTTTTAGGATTTCAAGTTTATTTAACCCACCCTTCCATGAGTCTCTTGCTTTCTTTGAATGTGTTTGTGAAATGGATTTAAGGGCTATGTTTGACAGCAAAAATAGTATATCACTGTATAAACATAAAACACAAATAAATTTTACACAAGAAGAACTTGACTTTTTGCAGTTGTTAAGATTGTGTCACATTAGGGCTATGAAACCAGACAAGGGAGGAGGGTTGGTGTTTATGAATCAAGATATGTATATTAATAAAATGCTTGAACATTTAAGAAGTGAAACTTATGAACATGTCAGTTTAAATGAACTTAATGGGGCATATAAAAAAGTCACAATGTTCTAAATTATCTGTTTTTGGAAGCAAGTATTACTACTGACATCCTAAAATATTTGAATATGCCAGTATCAGTTATACCAACTCTATTTGGGTCTCCTAAGATGCATAAAAATGTATATGATCCACCTCTCAGGCCCATAGTAGATGGGAGGGGGTTGATTACATACGCATGTGCAAAATACATAGACAACAAATAGAAGCCCTATCTAAGAACTGAAACACAAATTTGTTCTGATTCATGGGGATTTTTAGAAGGCATTAATAATTTAGAATATAATAATGAGTTTGCCTTCTTAACTGTGGATATAAAGGATCTCTATACTGTAATTACGCAAATGCTTGGAATACAATGGGTTAGGGAGTTCCTACACTAAAAAGGAGCTGGAAATTTGGACATCTACGTGATTGAAACATTACTAGAACTAGTGTTATCAAATAATTTCATATACTTTAATGGAGACCTTTATTTGCAGAAAACAGGGGTGGCCATGGGCTCACCCTGTGGTGGCAGTTTTGCCAATTGCGTAATGGCATTTTGGGAAAGGCATTTCCTTTTTAGTAATAACATCTACAAGGATAATGTAGCATGGTACACAAGGTACCAAGATGACATGTTTTTTGTGTGGAAGGGCCAAACAAGCATGGTAGATGAATTTATTACAAAAATAACCGAGTTTACCAACTTCTTAGAATTCACATACCAGGTGGAAATGGATTCTATCAGTTTTTTAGACATTCGGATAACTAAGGATAAAAGTAATAATAGGTATAGAACAACCATTTATAGAAAGCCCACCTATTCAAATGCCTTTCTGCACTTTACAAGCTGTCACCCATATTTTCAAAAGAAAGCTGTTGTAAAGGGCCCAATAGTAAGGGCAGCCAGAATGGTTTCTGCAGATTGTGATTACATATTGGAATGTACAAATTTGAAAGACATGTTTCTTAAAATGGGGTACCCAGAACCTTTCCTTACACATATTATAGATGAAGTTAACTTTAAAAGAACTTCCGGCCATTTTAGACCCATAGTACAGAATGGCTACCAAGGTAACTATAGGGGTGATGATATAAAAATTCCTGTTGAAACAGAACACATGGGTACGCAACCAAGAACAGTTAGTAATGTAACAGCTAGTCTATTGATTACATACTCCTTAGATATTAGTTACATTAAGGACATCATACTGAAGAATTGGACTATAATCCTGGAAGATAACAGAATTAATAAAGTGTTGGAGTCACGACCACATTTCACATATAGAAGAGGCCCAAATTTGAAAAGCCTTTTAGAAAGACAGAGCCACAAGCATACATTTAGAAATGGTATGGGTAAATGTGGACACTGTCAGTAGTGCAAGTACATAAAATTAGGAAAGCAGTATACCATTACAGATAGACAATATGTAATAAGAAGAAAGTATACTTGTGATTCCCAGGGAGTAGTATATGTAGCATTATGTGAATTTTGCCCATCATTTTATATAGGCAAAACAGAAAGAAAGCTGAAGCAAAGAATTTATGAGCACCGATATAATATTCAAAAGGGAATTCTGACAAACGCCCTGGCTAAGCACATAGCTGAGAATCCAACACATAAGTTTGCTTTTACAGTAATTCACAAAGTTGAACCTAATCTAAGAGGGGGACCATGGGAATTAAGATTTAGAGGAATATGAATTTATGTGGCAAATTCGGACATCAGCACATACACCCCCTGGACTGAATGAATATGCTTCTATAAAATGTATGTTGAAGTTAAAAGCACTTTCTAGATAAAATGTTAACTTAAAGAATATGTTTTTAATCTAATACTTTCGCTATTAAGTTTATTAGATTAGTATAGGTTATATTTATACACAAACTGATGTTTATCATATCTAACTTACATTTTTTACATATTTAATTATTTATGCAAGACATGGATTTATATGGTATTTATATAATGAAAGATAGTAAGGGTCCTTTAGAGGTGCCTAGAATTTTTTCTGAATTTTCGATATTTAGATGGAATATAAATACAAACAAAAAGTTTTCGTAATAGTATTTTATGATTTTACAATATTTATTAGGGGTTTTTAATAACATGTAAAAACAAGTTTTTTTATACTGTTGCCATAGCTTCTAAGGCATTGCAATAAATTGTAAGTCAGGAAGCAAGGGCACTTTAAATATGAAGTAGTTTTAACTAATGGTTCAATCAAGGATTTAACTGTTTAATTGTTTAATTATGTTGAATGTGAGTATAAAATGGAGGTTTTTATGGCTGTTGAGTTGTCTGATGAAGATGGGGCATTTGCCTCGACGAAAGCGCTTACAATAAATTGGTCTTTGTGAAGTTTAAAGCAGCTAACTTGCTTTTTGGTTGTTTTTTTACCAAGTTAGTAAAGTGCACAGTTCAAAGAGAGTGTAGATCAGAGTGTAAAGTGTGTGTGCTATGTCTTTAAGAAGCATGCGAGGCTGAGTGCGCACATATAAATTCCAGACACATGCAGTCCCTAGTGCCATTTTGTAGAAGCAGCCAGTGAGTGAGCATGTATGATCACAGTAGTTAGTTTGTATATAAGTTACTTAGTTATAGTCAATAAGCCTTTACAGTGATGTGTTTGTATTGAATAAAGCTGCTTAAACAGAACCCACAAAGACTTGTTTATTCGTGTACCAACACAAAAGCAACATCTGCTTTAATGGTATTCATTATGTAGGTGTAGGGAATGATGGATTAAAAAAAGAGTGATGCCTGCGCAACCTGAGTACTGGCAACATCATGGCAATCATTCCGTGTCCATAGCTATGGAGATGGTTAGAGCAATAACATCTGAACTTTGTCACCATCCCACAGAGTAAGCTTGAGATGTCCTATGCAATTCCTGTGTCCAACAGAGGTCACATAGGCATTGGGTTCCCCCATGCCCTTCCTCTAGATAGGAGAGTTGGTTGATTGATCCTACCCCCCCCCCCTCCTGGGGTGAACTATGCTGAAAACATGAGCCCATTCATGAACTCATGTCACCAGTAGTACAAATGGTGTCTGTATCATCAGACTCCCACTAATACTGTTAACTTGTTGCACAATATAATATAAATAAAACATAGTTAAAATGTTTGCACTAGCTGAACACTGACTATACAAAAACTGCAGAAGAGCTAGTGGAGGGCAGATACAGTATAGGTTCCTTTAATGAGCAGACTATGTACCTAAAGCTGCATGTTTCTGCAGGGAAGTGCTACTAAAGCTATAGGTGAAAGAGGGCATCAGCGTTCGCACACACAGATCATATTAAAAAGTACATGCTGTTTTCAAGTAGTTCTGTCCACTTCTTTATTAAGTGCACATGTTGTGGATTATAGGCATGTACTTCCAATGTTTGCATCCACTGTCTGAGTAATTCAAATCTTACAAATTAGTTTTTCTGGGGTTGTGCATAATTTAAAGAATGCCTGTAAACATGTAGTTTGTGATACATTTACAGAGGAGTCTCAGGGCTGCTTCATGAAAATGAGCTGAGCTAAGGGCATTGTAAGTTGGAGGCAGTTCTATTTACCCAGTGTAAATAGTTTTGGAAAATACATTAAAAGCATTGGACTTGCTTAGCGGAGCAGTCTAAATGCAGCTTTTATAAGGAAACTGATTAGAAATAGAAATAGTTTGCAAATGAAATCCACTGGAAAAGAAACATTACAAATAGGTGAATGTGGATTTTTCAGTCAGACAATCGAACGTTGATACAACATGTGTTTGTGTGTGTGTGTGTGTGTGTGTGTGTGTGTGTGTGTGTGTGTGTGTGTGTGTGTGTGTGTGTGTGTGCACATGCACGCGCACACGTCAGCTGGGAGTGGGATGTGGGAAGACTATATGTTAGGAACTTTTGAGACGTGTTAAGAAACATGTAGGTCTTTTTTGAGGATAAGGAATGCAAACAGACTAATCCTGTAACAAAAAGAACTGATGGCTACCCTTTAGTAAGGAACATCAGCAGATACAAAAGTTGAAAGGATAAACAGTGATCATATCTGCTAAAATAAATGCTACCAAGCAGTGTAGCAAATCATTAATTAGGGTTGGAAGATACTGGCATGCATAGAAGGAACCATAACTTGGATAAAGCAGGGTGTTATTAATGCTTATAAGCAGTCGTCATGACCCATTACAGTAAGCATTTCAATAGATATATTTTTTGATGAGCCTGAGGAGATCAACATACTCAAAACCATCAGAAGACTGGGAGCAATACTTGTATCAGAGTTTGAGTGAGAAGTGAAAAGAAAGGGAAACACTGGTGACCAACTGCTTAAAACACATCACTCTTACCATTTTAGTATGAGTCCTAGTTTGGGACTGAATGTATTTTATGGAGAAGGGGGGGCAAAGGAAGCAGATTTTCATGATCATCTCCAGGGATATAGATTCATGGAATGGGCTACTAGAAGGGATTGTGGAGACAAACTCCATAGAGGCCATCAACAGGGCATGGGATTAATGATGAAGAGGTGAGAGGGGAAGTAAGTTATGAAGTGGAGGTAGAATGCTGAATTCAGTAAAAAGGTAGGCTATTATGACATACTGTCTTATTCAGTAATCATACAGATGCAGCATAATATAATTAAATGTAGGTTCTTCTATACAGCTTTAAGACTGTATTTTACAGAACGAGGTAGTATGATATTAATATGTTCATTTTCTTGAGACATTTTAGTTGAAAAAATCTTAACAGTAATTAACACCACTGAAGATTCTGGTCAGTAAATGTTATTTTTTAACATATTATTTAAAAACAAGTCAATATATAGGTATAACAGATTCACAGAACTAAAATCTATGCAAAATATATGGAGAAGCGTGACTCCACACACAGGATTTACCATCTTGAAAGGCATAACATGTGACCAGCTGGGAAGATGTTAAATAGAAATTATAAGAAATCACAAATTCTGTTAAAATGTAACAAAAAGAGACTAAATATGTCAATACAGCTATACCGTAACCTCAAAGGAAATAAGCAACAATGTGCAGAACTTATTGTTAATTGCATCAACCACACTTAACCGAAGGCCATTGCCAACCTTTTGGCTAACAGGTTAAGTTCAAATTTCTCCCACCACTACCCCCTATAGTGCAAAGGAAATACTGTATACCACAATCCCCACAACTTATTAGGGAATAGGTCATCAATGCACTTTCCAAGGCCAAAAACTATGCATCGAAGAGCCTTGCTAACATCCAGGGATGCCTGATAAATAGCATGAAACGAGACCTCTCTGGTCCACTTGAATCACTTTTCAGCTGGAGTGAACAGTCAGGCTTTGTGCCCAAGGAATGGAAGATGGCTACAGTCATTCCCCTGCACAAAGGAGGTCCAACCACTAATATGTGTAACTAAAGGCCCATACGTCTGACCAGCCTCATATATAAGGCCATGGACAGAAGCATCATGGACATGATAAATGAAGACATAGGTAACCTACAACTGCTGGACCCATCACAGATCAGCTTTGTTAAAAGAAGGTCATGCCTTTTTAACCTGGTGGACTTTTTTGAGGGAGTCACCAGAGTACTGGATGAAGGCAAGACTGTGTGCATAAGCTCACTGATTTATGTATAAACCCTTTTATCTCCCATTGGATAGCCAACTAACTCAATAATAGGACCCAGGACATTAAAATAGGTAAGACCACCTCCACCAAGAGACCAGTCACTAGCAGAGGCCCCAATGGCTTGACACTGGGCTTGCTCATTTTTGGCATTTATTTCACCTGAATGGAAGCAAATGCTGAAGGTTTATGGCTGACTAAGTTTGTGGGTGATTGCAAGCTGGGAGTTATCATTGATTCTCCTGCAGACACTAGCATTCTTCATGAAGGCCTATCTCTGACTGACAAAGGTGCCAAAGCCATGGTCTTAAACTCAGTGCTAATAAATGCATAATTGTACACTTTGGGAAGTCAACCATCCCAGCTAATTACCATGTTGATAATACACCCCTTAGAGTTGACCTAGTTGTCTGGAATCTGGGTACGCACATAGGCAGTAGCCTTACCTTCAACCACCATGTGGCCACAGTGGTGAGGAAATTCTTTTATGTTGCACAAGTTATATGTAGGGGCATAGCATCTAGGTCCAAAGAGGTCATCATCCCATTGTACTCTGTGCTTATCAGACCAATCATAGAGTACAATTCTCCCTTCAGTATGTACCTGACTGGGCAGATGCAGCAACTAGAGCAACCTCAGATGTTCCTTAGAAAAGAATACAAGGCATAAAAAACCTGTCTTATGCAGAGCACCTTAAAGCCCTTTACCTCTACTTAGATTCCGGTAGATCGCCAAGGGGTGATATATGCCTGCCTTACAAGGTATCCACAAACCCCGCAATTATGAATCTCTTCCATATTCGTAAGTCAAACAGTACAAGAAATACAAGGTCTTGGGACCTGAATTTTGTTTGTAATTTATACAGAACATAATGGAGAGATAGATATGTATCCCAGAGACTGCCCCTCGTATGTAACAGACTTCCCATCCATGTGAAGTTCAGTTCATTCATTACCCTGTTTAACTGCAACCTGGACCAGTGGATGGGGAACAAGAAATCTACACCAGGCCTGGCACCCATGCCCCTTATGGACAGAGGTAGCTTATAAATGTCTGGCTCTCAGTGTCAAATTTGGATGCAAAGCATCATTATTCTTTCGCCAAAACCTGACTAGGCTTAGAAAGCCCTGTCCAGGTTATTAGCCTAGTAGCAATCTATGAATCTATGAATATATAAATGCAAACAGAGACTTCTATTTAATAATGTGGTGCATGGTGGAATGAATTACTTGAGGCATACATAATGTGCATCTCAAACAAAAGAATGTAAGGGGAAATCAAAACATTTGATCTCATGAAATAATTTATATGATGGAGAAATCTGATTCCTTCCTGCAGGGCCTGCAAAATCAGTTGAATTATTCAGTTTTTATTAATCTGAATGGAAAGTTATTTAAGATAAAGGCAACTTACTATTAGTACATACTGATCTGGGAGTAAATGGCTACTCACAAATAAAGACTGCCTCCTCCAAAGTATGAAGCAGAAACTAATGGCGCTGTTATTTACTATTGCATTTAGATTGCATATTACTAGTTGATACATAATTGTGGCATCTGAAAAATGCATTTAATTTTTGAAAATTAGGAATCTACTTTTAAAAAAAATGTTTGTAATATGAATAATTTCAAATGGTCTAGACAGGAGCAGCAATGATATTTCATTAAAGTTTTTGTTTCATTGCAGATATGCCAAAATTGTATTCAGATTGGTGATCAGACATCAGCTTTAATAGCAAACTGTATGATTATAACTCACTTACAGGATGTTTGGTATTAAATTGTAAATATAGATATCAGGCATTTTAAAACCTTTATTAGTCTTGAATGTTAACAAATTAAATTGTGCATTTCATGCAAATTAGATTATCATACAAATGTGAACAGTTTCTTCTGCAATTACTTAAAATTGATAGAAAAAGGAAGCATTGATGAAGTGAAGAGGACAACAAACAAAAAATAAAAACTAGCCTGGGAAAGTATTCATTTTTTCTTAATTCAAATTATAGAAAATAAAGGTAATGTCTAGAGAACCATCTTGCCAAATATCATGTACATATGGATATATATTTAGCTATCAACTTTTGTCTGTCTGTCTATCTACCCATATTTGAATCTATCTACCTATCTATCCATCTTTGCATATATGGTTGCAAGTCTGTTGTGCAACAATAAACAAGGGTGAAGGGCTTAGCATCACTCAGAAATGAGCAAGTACAGAGAAGACCAAATACTAGTAAATGATAAGGACTATAATGTGGAATTACATTTCTGAATGTAGATTTAGTGCCATGTTGGGTTATATTTATTAGGTGGTTGTGGCTGTGTTATGCCTGCATTTTCATTTTATTTTTTGCATTTTTTGTGGTGTTTTTGTGCTGGGAGACCCTTGATGGTCAGAGAGTGATCAGTTATCAATAGGGAGATTTCTCCCTTCTCCCTGCTTGATGGCAGTGTGATAATGTAATAAACAAATAAAATAGCATAGTATAATACATAATCCGTACCTCAGTTGTTCAACCTTCAATACAAAATATTTACGAAATATTTACGATGTTTATGTATTATACTATGCTATTTTATTTGTTTATTCTGCTAACATGTTTTTAAATGTGTTGTTTTGCATTGATGAATTTAGTTGTTAGTGATTTTGGATAGGAAATGATGTTCAGAACAGGATGTGACGTAAGTTTTTTAAAAAATGTAGCTATATATGTATTATAGGAATTGCTGTTAGAGTGTAACGTCTGATGAAGCGGTGTAGACCGCGATAGCGCTAACGTTTTTTCTTTCTTTTTAATAAACCAGTGAATATTTGCCTTCAAGTCTGATTTACTATTGGGTTTTCTTTCGAGAAGACTGCATTACATCCATCGGGGTAATACTGATATATATATATATATATATATATATAAAATATCAATGTATGTGTCTGTGTGTGTGACTCTCTCTTTCTATATATATATATATATATATATATATATATATATATATATATATACACATATATATCTATATACATATATATATCCTTATACATACATAAGGCTAAGAATACAGCTTTCATGGGACCTGACAATATCCCTGGCCGTGTTCTTCATGAATTACAAAATGAACTGGTAGCACATCTGTGTGCTCTGTTCACTCACAGCCTCACCACAGGCTTTGTCTCCACCTAATGGTGCACTGCTACAGTCATCCCTCTCCGTAAAGGAGGAGCAACTACAGACCCTGGAAATTATTGCCCCATTAGCTTGATGAGTCTGATATGTAAGGCTATGGAGCGCATCATCATGGATATAATTAACAAGGATATAAGGAATCTCTAAACTCTAGATGTCACACAATTTGGTTTTGTGAAAGGTCGATCATGCCTGCTCAACCTGGTTGACTTCTTTGAGTCAGTCACCAGAGCATTAGATGAAGGTAAGGCAGTTCATATAGCCTACTTCAATCTGGCAGAGGTCTTTGATAGCATTCTTCACTCAGGAATTATTGATAAACTCAGCAAACTAGCCATCGACTCCTATATTGTTAGTTGGGTTGCAAATTGGCTCGCAGATAGAACCCACAGTGTGAAAGTAGCGGACTCCAAGCCAGACTGGTGACCAGTCATGAGTGGAGTCCCACAGAGATTTGTCCTGGGTCCTCTCCTGTTTGGCATCTACTTCTCAGAAGTCCAGGTCAACACAGAGGGACTCTGGTTGACCAAATTCGCAGATGACTGCAAGCTGGGAGCCATTATTAACTCCCCAAGTGATGCAGACATCCTACAGAAAGCTTTCCATGAGACCAATGACTGGTGTCAAAACTGTGGCCTTAAACTTAATGCCAAAAAATGTGTCATCATCCCCTTTGGGAAAAATTAATTCCCACTAATTACCACATCAGTGGGTGACCACTGAACACTGAAGGCATTATAAGAGATATGGGGAGACAGACTGGCAGCAACCTCTCCTTCGACCACCACATTGCCACTGTGGTCAGAAAGTCCTTCCACATGGCATATCTCATTACCAAGGGTTTTGCATCCAGGAAGAAAGAGGTCATCATTTCTCTCTACTCTTCCCTCATTAGACCAGTCAAAGAGTATAATGCCCCATTTGGCATGTGCCTCACTAGACAACTGCAACAGCTAGAGAGGCCACAAAACTACCTCACGAAGAGGATCCTAGGCATTAAATACATGTTCTACATGGACAGACTCAAAAAAATCCACCTATCCTCTGCTTCATATCATCTACTAAGAGGCAATCTCTGCTTGACTTACAAAACCATGTCTGATATAGCTCTGTTAGAAATGCTACATCTAAAGAATTCCCAATCCCTCCACATTACATCCTCCAGAGACATCAACCTCATTACCACAATCAACAGATCATGCTGGAGGGACAGATTCATAACCAAGAGACTACCCATGCTCTGGAATAGACTTCCCATACATGTTAAGCAGAGCACCTCACTAGCTCTCTTCAAGTGAAATACTGATGAGTGGATGGGAAATAAAAAGTTCAGCCCAGAGATCACTCCAGTGCCTATACTTGATAGAGGCACTGGGAACTAACGACAGGCAGCACAATGCAATGCCAGGGCACTTCTATGGGCTAGGCTTGTAAAGGCCCCAGGGCCATTAGCCTAGTACACATCACACCTATGAACTATATATATATATATATATATATATATATATATATATATATATATATATTTTTTTTTTTATTTATTTTATTCATTTACATTTGTTGACATATATATCAAAATACATACATATAGGTAGATATGATTACGTAATGAAAATGTGAAAGATCAAAATACAAGCAAATAAAGATACCCTTTTTAGACTGACTCCAGGATTTAATAAAATCTGTGTAGGTACAGCGTAGAGCCTACACAGAATGTATCCATGTACACGGCCACGGTTCCATATTAATGATGGCGCATTGCTGAGGGAGAGCCAAGGAACATAGATATTGAATCAGTGTAGGGAGAGGTGTTGCAGCTACCATTAGTTGCAGATGAGTGTGAGGCTCCCTGTAATGCTCCCTGCCACTGTTGTAATGTTGTGAAGCATGTCAAATGTCTAATAAGTGATTTTTATGATGTGTTATGTGTCTTTTAACATTTTTTTACTGCATGTTTGCACTGTGCAGTGCAGAGCACAGAAATGCCAAGCTGTGCTCACATATAGACAGCTAACACCTGGCAGACATCTAAAAATTGAAACCAGATGTAATTAATTATTATAATTAAATGTATTTTTTTCATTTACATTTGCACGGCAAGACATGGAGCGCAGTAAAGCCAAGTGGAGCTCATACATACATGGCAGACACCTGCCAGACATCTAAAAATAGAAACTGGATGTAATTAATTATTTATTTATTACTGTGTTTAAGTGTGTTTGTGTGACATTGTACAGTGCTCTGCAACCCTAACAGGTAGTTTAGTGGTATATGAGAAGGCATACTTCTTTTCATAACATCCAACTAGCTACATGGGTAGAGTAATGGTCTTATGTGCAGTGGGTCCATAACCGGCAGACTATGTCTGGAAATTAATGTATGTTTTTGTTTAATTTCATTACAATATTGTGAATTGTGGCACTGCTATGCTCTGCTAAGCACTGCTCATTCATGCTAAGCAGTGCATAAACATGCTAATGGCTACCAATGTTTGCGTAGTGCTAAGCCTCTCTAAAATCATGGTTCTGCGAGTTTGTCCACTGCTTGGCTTTGCTTAGGTGGTTTGCATGCTGCTAAGCAATGCAGAACTTTACTGAATGTTGCTGAATGACATGTAAGGGCAGGAAAACAGCCTATATTAAGCCCATTAGTCAGGAATTCTGCAACAGTCATTGGAGTTCAGTCAATTGTTGGCATGGCTGGTGATGTTGGTGAAGGTGTGTGCTTTCAGGTGCAGCAGTGAGACATTCAGGAGTCCAGGGTCATGGTCAGGCTCCCTATTAAAAAACATGAACCTTGGCTGAGGCAGGATGGATTCCAGGGCTCAGAGTGTAAGGTGGAGGGCTGGAACCTTTTGGCCAGGGAATTAACCAGTGTTACTGGTATCCCCCACACAGGTGAGCAGTGTCATCACCATTATGATGACCTGAAAAGGAGGAAGAGAGGAACCCTGGACACCTGGGTCCAGGAAGCTCGAGCTGGGAATGCTCCACAAGTATGTAAGCATGTCTTCCTCTGTCTAACCAAAATGCAAGCCGAATGTCTGCAAAGCTGGTATGCAAAATTGTGTGCTTGTCTCCCAACAGCTGTAGAAGGAAAGTGTCACAATGTTGAGTCCCATGCTGGGCGCCAGGCCAAGTTGTGCCGTGAGTGTGGTAAGTATGGAGTTAGTATGCCAACTGTAGTGCAATAAGCAAAAAAGAGTAAAGCATTTACTGCAATAAAGTATACACAACAAAAACTGTACTGCAATAAATGGGCATGTGGAACTATAGTGAAATAAATGGGAAATTCGAGCTGTAGAGCTGTAGTGAAATAAATGAACAGTAAGAACTGTATTTCAATAAAGCATTAGCAATGCCAATAAAAATAAGCAAAATGTTGTTCAGCAAGATTGTATTGTCAAAATCATTGCAGTAGATCTGTATGCATTGATTGTCTATGCTAAGGCTGGTACAGTCAAGTGTAACACTGCAATAGCTGTAGCCAGCAAATCTAATAGTCTGCAAACTGTATTGCTTAACTCATAGAACTGTCCAAGGCTGTCTCCAGGCCAATATTGGTCACATAATGTTATCTCTTCCTCAGACTTCAGGTAATAAAGGTATATGGGTGTGGTAGCCCAGTCCATCTACAGATATTGTGCATGGACTTCACAGATATTTCAAACCAATAACAATAAAATGTGTTTACTGGCATTGTTGATTCTAAACTACAGCTTTTGTCATATATGCAGTATGGTTGTATTCCATACACATGTGTTCTACTGTCACTGCAGACTAGTATAACACTGTAATAGTACTAGAATGCCAGAGCAATGTCCTGTTACTTGTAGTGATCAATTAATAGTATAGTTGCAGGTGATCTCCAGGCAACTATCAGTCACCCAATAGTCAGCAGTGACTCATTTGCTCAGTCTATTAAATGCTTTGTATGCAGTACATTTTGCCACACACAGTCCTGGATTTGATTCCAGTGGTATGCAGCACAAAAATGTCAGTATCAGTCATGTAATGCTCACATTTTTCTCTCTCACCAGGAACACAACAAATATGTTGGTGAGTTGGCCCATACTATGAGCCAGTATTGTATTTAGATTTCACAGAATGTTAACATCAATACCAAGAATGTGTTCAACAGCATTGTTGAGTCATAAATAAAGCTATGTAATCCCAGTAGGGCTGCATTCCTTTCATGTCTGTACTAAGTTGCTACAGTCAATTATTACATTATTTTCAGATGTTCCCTGCAGTCACAGCTATTGGGTTCTACTCCCATGCCTGCCCTCTAGGCATGATAGCTGTATAGTTTACTTACTGTACAAAAACATGCCTTTCAAGTGTCACAATTTCTCATAATGCAATTAAAACTGTCTAATTCATCTGTCACATGATTAGCAGATACATTATTACCTGGAATGCAATGTATTACCAATTCCATTTACAGAACACCTGGGTAATTGTATAAGTCCACATTATGTGAAACTGTTCTGTGTAGTGGTGTACTTGCATTTGTTACTGTTTAGCCCATACTGACCCATGCTAACAGCTTGAGAGGTATGTATGTGCTACATCAGTTATAGGAGCATTGTAGTTACTCTACTTAAATCTGACACTGCACACATGTACAGTATATATTTCAGTGTTTTCAGGGATATAATCTGCACTGCCTGTAATGAAATGTTTCTCTCTCTCTCTCCCCACCACTTATCTTTATTTACTTATTAGGTTCATAGGTTCATATGTTCATACTAGGCTATCTGCCCTAGGGCATTTATAAGCCTAGCCAGAGAGTGTTTGGCTTTCGACACCCATTTTAAATTAATTTTGCTATGCCCTTTTTCGAGGTTAGTATATTGTGCCTCTGTCTAACTGTGACACAGAAGTGATACCCAGGGTAAACCTACGATCTCCCATCCACTCATCAAGATTCCTCTTGAAGAGAGTCAATGAGGGACTCTGCCTAACCTGGACTGGGATTTTATTCCAGAGTGAAGGGAGCCTCTGGGTTATAAATCTGTCCCTCCAGCATGTCCTATTTATTTCAGTGCTGAGGTTCAAGTCTCTTGAGCGCGTAGCTCGATGGGATTTGGATTTTCTGAGGTGCAGCATGTCCATTAATTCTGGGTTGTACATAGCTTTATACGTCAGACACAGATCGCCTCTGAGCAGGTGGTATGCCACTGAGTAGAGCTGGAGTTTCTTTAACTGGGCAGCATATGGCATCTGTTTGAGCCCTTTGATCCTCTTGGTGAGGTACTTTTGGGGTCTTTCCAGTTGCTGCAGGTGTCTGGTAAGGTACATCCCAAAAGGGGCATTGTACTCAATTATGGGCCTGATGAGGGATGAGTAAAGAGGCACGATGACCTCCCCTGATCTAGATGTGAATCCCTTCATGATTAGGTGGGCTATATAAAATGTTTTTCTAACCACTTTGGCCACGTGGTTGTCAAATGAGAGACTGCTATCAACTTGGGTCCCCAGGTCCCTAATTACTTCTTCTGTACTTAACGGATTACCACCTATGTGGTAATTTGTGGGCACTTTGTTTTTGCCAAAGGGGATGACTATACACTTTTTGGCGTTTAGCTTGAGACCATGGCTCTGGCACCAGTTGTCTGTTTCTATGAGGCCCTTTTTGAGGATGCTTGTGTCGGCTGGAGAGTCGATTTTGGTGCCCAGTTTGCAGTCATCTGTGAACTTGGTTAGCCACAGTCCTTCCGTGTTGGCCTGTACCTCCAAAAATATATACCGAAGAAGAGAGGTCCCAGGACTGAGCCTTGTGGGATGCCACTTGTAACTGGTTTGGAGTCTGACATGGCTCCAGCAATTCTAACCATGTGGGTTCTGTCCTTGAGCCAGTTTGCAACCCATCTAGTGACATAGGGGTTTATATTTAAGCTGGTGAGCTTATCTATAATGCCCAAGTGGGGTATTGTATCGAAGGCTTTTGCGAGGTCCAGGTAGGCTGTGTGGACCACCTTCCCCTTGTCAATGGCCTTGTTGACTGTTTCAAAGAAATTGACCAGGTTTAAGTGGCAGGATCTGCCCTTAACAAAGCCGAACTAGGTAGGATCCAGTGTCTGTAGGTCCCCAATATCTTTATTTATGAGGTCCATGATGATCCTTTCCATAGCTTTGCAGACCAAGCTAGTCAGGCTTATGGGGCAATAGTTTCCAGGATCCGTTGAGGCACCACCTTTGTGGAGAGGGACAACTGTTGCTGTACGCCACTCTTTGGGTACATATCCTGTAGTAAGGCTGAGATTGAACAGTAGTTTTATGTTTGGGTTTAGATCTTCTTGGAGTTCATGCAGGATGCAGCCCAGGACACTGTCTGGTCCCATTGATGCTGTGTTTTTTGCTTTGGAGTAGGCGGCTCTTACCTGAGCATCTGAGATGTCAGGGAGGCAGCACTCTGCTGGGATAGATATTTGCCCTTTTGGTGGGGAGGGGGAGAGAAGTTTGCGCTGAACCTGTCAGCTAGGATGTTGGCAATGTATGTGGGTTCGGTGTATTTTTTGTCATTTTGGACTAATTCTGAGCATATCTGGGAATTCCCACCCAGGTTCCTAACATAACTAAAGAAAGCCTTGTGATTATCCTTAGTGTCCTGTGCAATTTTTCTCTCGAAGCTGGCCTTAGACGATTTTATGAGTGCCCGTAGTTTTTTGCTAATACTAATCAGAGATGCCTTCCCTTTTTGGGATTTTGCTCTATCATGTAGTAGCTTCCTCCTTCTATTCTATAGTTGGTTTATGGCTGGGGTCCACCAGACAGGATGTCTGCCTTTGGAGGATTGGGTCTTGGTTTTATTTGGGATTACATGATCCTTGCATTCCTGAAGATGTTCATAGAATGCGTTTACAAAGGATTCTGCAGTCTGGGCCATATTTTCCACAGGCCCGGAGGCTTTGAAAGGATTCCACCTCGGTTTTGAGGAGTGTGAAATTTGCTTTAGGGAAGTTTTTCACTGTGGTTTTCTGGGCAGGGGGTGGGGTCGGGATGTGAATATCCAGTGAGATTAGTTCATGGTCTGATCTTACCAGTGAGGGATACACTTCTGGTCTGGAGCATAGAGTCCCCATGTTGGTGATGATCAGGTCCAGTATGTTTTCCCCTCTTGTGTGAATGGTAACAACTTGTTCCATAGCATTTGAGTTTATAAATTCTAGGAACCTTTGGGCTAGGGTGTTGGAGCTAGAGTAATGCTCCCAGTCTATGTTTGGGTAGTTGAAGTCACCCAATATAATGGTGTTTGGAGAGACCTTCATATTTTCCAGTGTTCTCAGGAAGGCTGAGTGGGGTTCCTAGGTTTGGGAGGGTGGTCTGTAGCAGGCTATAAACTGGAAGGCAGTTTTACCCACTGTTAGTTGCACATGGATAGTCTCTGATGCTTCGTGCTGTGCCACCAACCTGGAGGTGTGGGTATCTTTGATAAATATTGATACTCCCCCTCCTTTTGTGGTTCGGTCCAAGTTTTGGGGCCGAAAGCATGGTATAAGGTATAACCTGGTAGTGCTGGGGTGCTGTCGGGAGCCTTGAACCAGGTTTCTGTTACTGCACAGATATCGATGTTCTCCATGCTAAGGAGAGTTTCGAGTGCATTCATCTTGAGGTTTAGACTTCTGGCATTGAGTAGCATTACTCTTAGTTTCTTATCCCTTGTGATACCTATGGAGGTGGGTTTGTCTTTTGAGCCTTGCCTAAAAAAGGCACTATGGAGGTAGCAAGAGCCTTTGCTAATATCCAAAAGCCCAGGGGTGACAGGTGCAAGCCGTCCCTAGCGAAGCATCGTGGCTTGTCGAGCATGTCATCCCAGGCTGACAGGCATTGGATCCCCTTTGAATGACACCAATACTTAAGCCAATTGTTGAAATTGATCATCTTGTCTTCATATTGTGGCATCATTCTTGGTGAGGGTAAGATGCTACTCAAGGTCAGGGTCATACCGGCCTGGGCTACATGCTCAGAGAGCTCATCTTTGTTTCTTTTCATGTAGTCCAGGGAAGTACGTCTCAGGTCATTCACACCAGTATGGACAATGACTGAGTCATATTTGTACTTGCCTTGGAGTGACCTGAGTGCTTGTGTTATGTGGCAGATCCTAGCGCCCGACAGGCAGCTCACTGTGACCTTCTCCTTGTTAAGCCTGGTGAGCGGGACATCAGTGTGCCTGATGATAGAGTCACCTATTACAAGTGTATCAGGAGTGTTGTTTAGCCTTAAGGGCTGTGACTGTTCAGCACACTGGCTTTGTGAGCTATGTGTTGCAAGTGTTTTGCTTTGGGGTAGCGGTTGCTTGGGTGTCTGCTTTGGAGGTCTCTGCTGCTTAGGCAGATTTTTATTTAGAGCGTCCCAGTATGTTTTTGTGTGTTTATGTGTTTGGTTTGCTGTCGTGGTAGGTCTTTGTGAGACTGGAATTGTAGTGAGTGTGGTTTCCTTCACCTCCTGACTGGTTATGACAGTACTGAGTTGAGAGAGCTTAGCCTCCAGTTTGGCTATATGGTTGCATCTCTCACATGTGTTGGAATTTGTTGGGAGGTGGAGAGGGTTGTCTATGTACATGAGGCAGTTGTAACATTGCCTCAAGATTCCCAGATTCACCAGCTGGACCAGAGAGGATATTGACAACTGACCTTTGGACATGCTAGAATAGTATTGGGGATTCCTTTATAATTGAAAAAAAGGGCCAATGGGGAACAAGGTACTCAAGGGGAGTTTGTGAGGGTGTAGTGCTTTTAATTTTTTAGTGCTGACTTATATAATTGCTTTAGTGAGCAAGTGACAGGTAACTTAAATGCAATGTGTTACAGGTAATTTAAATGCAAAAACGACAAACAGTAACTTTCTTTCAAGTGAAACAAGGAAATAAGTACAGTAAGCAATGCAGATATCACTAGGGATCCACAGAAGCACTGAAAAGCTGCATTTTAGGTGGAATTAGTGTTTCAAGGAAATAACAAGCAAACAAACAACAAGCATACAAACAAAGCTAGATTCAGCAGGTCTGGATCTAGTCTATGATACAGCAAACAAGGTACTATTATTTATTATTATGATTTAATATTAACATAGTTTGTTAAACTAAATATATTTTGGAAAAATGTGTTTCATTATTGATATGTCTTATTATGGCTTAATAATAACATATTTTGTTAAACTAACTATATATTGGAAAGTGTGGTTGATTATTGTTATGTTTTATTATGATGCAATATTAGCATATTTGTTTAACTGTTTTGTTGACCCTGTGGTTTACTTTTTACTAGCATGCTATTACCATACTGACTGTTATGTTACATAATGTTGTGTTGCACATGATATATATTAATATATATTTGGATGAATGAATATGATGTTCGATTCTCTTAATACTAACATTGGTTTGGTTATTACTAATTGTAACTTATTGCTATACCTCATTTATCACAGCACGTCAAGGTAGGCTGTTTCCAGCTGATCTCCCTACCTTACCTCAACTGGCTGTGGCACAGGGTCCCAGCACATCTGGGACCCAGACTGGTGGTGCCTCCTCTGCTGCCCCTACACTACTTGTGGTATTGGGTAATACCACACCACGCAGCAGGGCCTGGCACCCCTCTGGGAGTGGTGGCAAAGGGGGTGTTGTTACCCATGCAGAGCTGCCAGTCTTGCTGCACAAGATAGTTATCCATGGCTATTACCATCGCCTGCACCAGATTGAGGGCATGCTGGCCATCCTGATGGGGCAGTCTCACCCTGGTGCCCAGCCTTCAGCACAGCCACCCTTGGGGCAGTGATGCAGCAGTGTCAACAGTCCCATGGGTGGGGACATGAGTCTCACTGCTACTGTCTGGAAGCATGTGGGACTCAGATTCTACAACACCTTCCCTATCCAAAGTGTTCACCCCCTCATGTGTTACACACTGCCCCATCTACTGTTGTGTCTGTCTTGTCTATTTGCAAATGCATCCTCATCTACCCAACTTACCTCCCCAACATGTACCTATGTCCCTTACTCAACATTCCACTCTCACCTTAAAAAAAAAAAAAAAAAAAATAGGCACCTGTCCCAAAAAAAATATTGTCCATACATAGCTCTCCATTTTGCACACGTGTCCACTGGACACATGTAATTCAGTCCAATTGGCTTGACAATGCAGTTATGTTCTCCTCACCCCTCTCCCTTGGGTTGAGAATCCAAATTTATCTGCACATTTTTTCAAAGTGCACAGTTGTTGCTGTACAAGGAATGGATAACTGTTTCTTTCTTACACCTTTCCTGCACATCCCTCCCTGCTTTTCACTATGTTTTTCTCTCTGCTTGCCCCCATTTCACCACTTACTATCTCCCCTTCATTCTTTTCTTCCTATTTTTTAGTGCAGAACTGTGTGATGTGGCACATCATGCAGCTTCACTAAGCTCAGCTAAATAGAGCTATAATGACTATATGTGTTTCTAACATCATAAGAAACATGTACAAAATAAACATCTCTGCCGTATCTTGAATCTGAGCCCATCACACCTGCAGCACACTGCATTAACCTGCCATGCCATGCAACTCTTACTTAAAGCAGGCGGTTTAACCCAAAACATAGTAATTGCTAATTACAGTTATTACGCATGTTTCAGCAGAGCTACACACTATACCGCACCATGCAAACTGGAATAAAAAGTAATGGAATAAATGGGAGTGTAGCTTAGACTCTGGAGAAATAATATACCTACAGATAGCCAAAGAGATGATAATGTTTGTAAATGAGGCCTGTGATAGCAGGTAAATGTCCTTTTTATCAGTAACATGTAGAAAGTCAACTGCTAAGGCATTCATGGCAAAATACATATTCAACTGGGAATTTAGTGCAGAAATACATCCATATAAAGCCATGGATTGATGGATGTAGTAAATGTATGTCACAGCCTGTATGTGGGCAAATACATCTTGCAAATACACCCACTGCAGCAGTGACTCAGTAGCTCAGTCTGTTAAATGAATTGCATACAATACATTTTGCAAATACACTCCCGGGATCAAATCCAGTGTTGTGTTGCATTTCATTTACATTACTGTGAAAATAGCAGTTAATGAATGACTCATACACTCATTATCCACACAAAGCATTGCACAGTAAATAACTGCTTTTCACTGCTGGAAGTCACAGGCCTGCAGGTAGGGACACATCACATATCCATATAGCATCACTGTATGTTAGTACTCTGTTATTGACACAGTTGCCTAACATGTATACCTTCAACACCAGCTGTAATTGATGTTTAAAGGGTACTCTCAACTGGTCTCTGCCTCTACATCAAGGCTGACAGCGCTGACACAGATGCACCTACAGCTTTTTGTCCTCCAGAGTGTTCATACTCACTCCCTATGTCTATTACCTGCAACAGCAGCTGCAGCCTGTGGTACGCACAGCTCTGTGTAAAAGTTTATGCTAGAGACCTACCCTCTGTGGCAATGTAGTGTCCTCACCCCAGTAATGTCCATCTCAATAGCTAAGAAAGTGGCACTATTCTACATGAAGACCTTATATATTGCACAGTGGTTGCATGTCATTGGCTGATGATAGTGCAATTCAGCTGTTTTGGCTTCAATTTGCATATCAGAGTCACAGATTAGTTTAGAGGCAATTGCCTGCTTATAGGAAGCATGTTAAAATGTAAGCAGCTGGCTATGGGTAAATATTCTGAATAAGACTTTCCTCACACAGAGCACACGTTTGTGAAACAGTACTAGTAGCATATTTCAACAGAGGAGTACTGCACTCCACCAGGTATGTAACTGTTTTGTGTATAAAGGATGCAGATGGGAGGATAGAGGTATGGGGAATAGGGCGTACAGCAGCAAGCCCATCTTAGACCTGTGGCAATGACATGTCACTGATACCTTGCTGTCATACACATACAGGGGACATACGATATATTAGGATTGCATTGTCTTTTGTCATTGTGTCACACTGCTGTTGTTGGACAGCACTAGTTTAGTAGTCATAATAGCACACTGCTATTTGTATGGCACCTGTCTTATGACATATTATTAGGTGGCTGGCCTTAGGGGACACACCACAGTGGACAGGAGTGTAGGGTGTATGATCATACAGCAGAATGTCTCATGGGACACAGTGAACTACCTCAGTAATGAAACTATATTGGTGTATTTATACATGCACTTTGGTTCATAGGTTCATAGGTTCATACTAGGCTATCTGCCCTGGGGCAATTATAAGCCTAGCCCGATTCTGTATGGCTTATGCCACCCCTTGATTTGAGTATACTGTGCCCTTTTTAAGGTTTAGTTTACTGTGCCTCTGTCTAATAGTGACACGGGAGTAATCCCTGGGACAAAGCTACAATCCCCCATCCACCTATTGAGATTCTTCTTGAAGAGATTCAGTGAGGTGCTCTGCCTCACATGAACTGGAATTCTATTACAGAGCGAAGGGAGCCTCTGGGTTATGAACCTGTCCCTCCAGCAAGTTCTATTTATTTCTGTGCTGAGGTTCAAGTCCATTGAGCGTGTGGCTCTAAGGGATTTAGATTTACTGAGGTGGAGCATGTCCATTAATTCTGGATTTGACATAGCTTTGTATGTCAGGCATAGATCGCCTCGAAGTAGGTGGTATGCAACTGAGTAGAGCTGGAGTTTTTTTAACCGAGCAGCATATGGCATCTGTTTGAGACCCTTGATCCTCTTGGTGAGATACTTTTGGGGTCTCTCTAATTGCTGCAGGTGTCGGGTAAGGTACATCCCAAAAGGGGCATTGTATTCTATGATGGGCCTGATGAGGGATGAATAAAGGGGCACGATTACCTCTCTTGATCTAGATGTGAAACCCTTCGTGATGAGGTGGGCTATGTAGAAGGTCTTTCTAACCACTTTGGCAATGTGGTTTTCAAAGGAGAGATTGCTATCAACTTGGGTCCCCAGGTCCCTAATAACTTTCTCTATACTTAATGGGTTTTCGCCTATGTGGTAATTTGTGGGCACATTGTTTTGCCAAAGGGTATGACTATACATTTTTTGGCATTTAGCTTTAAACCATGGCGCTGGCACCAGTTATCTGTCTCTGTGAGACCTTTTTGAAGGATGTTTGTGTCAGCTGGAGAGTCGATTATGGTAGTGTTGTGTATAACCAGAGTAGAATGTTTGTATGTTCCAGTCTGGAACAGTTACCCATGTTTCCTAGAGTGGATAATCAAAGAAGTGTAGTAGAATGACCAGAAACATGTTTGCAGTTATAGTTCAGAGTGAATAAGCCTCCTGGTGTACATGAGGCAATTAATCCAACAGGACTTGTACATACCGAAAGGTGATGGTGCATACCTTAGGCAATGAAACTTGTATTTGTGTATATTTGTTAAGACAGGTGTACTTGGTTTTATATGCTGTTTTATCTGGTATAGTGTCATATTGCATTCTTAAAAGGTACATTGTACTGACCAAGTGTTACATGATTTACCTGACGTGTTTGATATAAAGGCCTTGAGTCAAATGTGTGTCTGTTGTTGTGAGGAAGTCTGTTGTGCATGACAGCTGAGATGAGAGGATGTGAGAGTGGTAATGCAGTTGCGGATCCTCATTATTATGACTCTTTGCAGATTTTCTTTACATAATAGTTCAGGTAGTAATGTATTGCTTTTGTCTTGGTTTCCACAGGTGACCGGTGGGGTTGGGGTCTCTCCCCCACACCACCTGATGCCAGTGTCTCTTTGGACTCTAATGATGATGGTGGCCAGATTGAGGCATGTGTGTGGTTGTTGGGGGCTGAATCTGTCCCAGAGGTTGACAACCCTCATCTGCCCCCATTGTCACCACACACAGCCAGTATGCCCACACATACCCAGTCCCCATAGGCCTCATATATAGGACAGTCAGAAGGTGGAGACATTGAACAGGTCAGTGTGACAACTATTGCTTCAGTGAGTGTAGACACTGGCCATACCCAGAGAGCTGGCAAGGTCCCACACTGGCAGAGTGACAGGGCTCTACCCACCACTTGTTGCAGGTGTCACATCACGGGCCATTTGGCACATGTTTTAGGCCATCATGGAGGTACAGGCAGATTTTGAATTGACACCAGACATATGCTTAAGAGTTATGGATGCAGCACAGTGTGACATCCATGACTGCCTCCAATGCACTGGGGACATTGTGGATCGATTCACTAATGCAGTGGACAGACAGTGGGCTGAGACAGTCTCTGTCCCGGACTGCACATTGTCTGTGCTGGAACTTGTGGTTGAAGTTGGGTATCGCACCCATGGAAGTAGGTCAGCAACACCTTCTGCTGAGAGTCCAGGCGGCCATGCACAGTTATGCTCCTGTAGTGACAGCACATCCAGCACTACAGAGGGGAGTATGCTGTCTATACCACAACATGGCAGACCATGGGCATGTCGTTCTGGGCAGTTCTGTGGGGGTCACAGTCCCAGCAGACAGCAGTCACTGTCAGTTACTAGCACCGTGTCTGACCTTGGGCATGGTGGATCCAGTGCAACTCCTGGCAGAGCCAGTTCTTATGTCCAGGGCCAGAAATGGTGAACTGTCAACTCTACCATGTATAGTCCACAGCTGTCCAACATACACATGAGTAGGGCTAGCACTGAGCTTGACTGTGTACATGCACACACTCACACACTACTGTCACATGCATGTCACCTACAGACACAAATGGCACCTCTCCATGCTCCATCTAACCAGGTCCCCTTCCTGACTCACACACATGCTGTCAACCATTTTGGCCAGCCTAGGCCTCCAGCACCTTCACACATCACTCTGTGCAAGTGATGATACCTGTGCCACATCCATGTCATCCTACCCATCGATGCAGGGGAATGAAGCTATGCGCCTGATGCACAGGGTGACTATATTACTTGTGTAATGCAGTATTTTTTTGCATGCCACTTGTAGTGGTCACCAACATACTCTGTATGCTGGCATGTGTCATGAGTACACAGCATACTTTGTGGACCTTATGTTGTGAGATGTTGTATTGGTGATATTGTTACACAATGAAAGGTATGTCAAAGACCTGTGTATATTTCTGTTGCAGGAGTCTGAGGGGATAACCTATGGACACACAGCTGCAGTGAAGCAGCACATCATGGCATGACAGCACATCAGAAATATGACTTCAGCAAGGTACAGCATTATATGTGCATTGCTTCATAGGCTCACATCTGTATGACAGTCTGCCAAGGACAATGGCAGTGGTCAGCATACTCATGCATTCATAATTTGTGATAAGGTCTGTTAGAGGGCAAAGTGTGTCCTTGTTCTAGTGCATATGCAGCCTACCTGTAGGGAGCACAGTAGACAGATGACTCACTATAAGGGCATTAACCTATGTGACAATAGTACTACATGCTCGTGGGAGAAATTTGTCTAGCAGAGATAAACACACCCTTGAAACACTCCCTGCCTAATGGTACACATAGCACCTCAGAGCACCTTAGGACATGCTATCTGTTTGACTGGTTGGGCGGCCATCATCTCAACACACGGCATCTGCCTGAGTCTCTCTTGGACTGGGGCAATATGTGCTTGTCCCGTACCGAGGGGTATACAGATGTCTCTGATTGTGAGGGCTGTATGGTCATCATGCTAGTTAAGTTCACATGTCCTATGGCCCCATAACATGATGTATACTGCTGTAACAGCCTCACATACAAACATGGCCACATTCAGGCTAGCACTAATTTCACTCACTACATAAAGGACATGCCAAGCACACACATTCTGAAAGTTGGCTGTATATAGATTAGAACACTTGCCTATGAACTGGTAATCACTACAGATCACAGTATCCAATGCACACAGCACAACTCATGTCTGCTAGCACTATCAGTTTAGAACATATAATGCTTGTTGACATCAGCAACCATTGTTGTGGTCATTCATTTGGGAGGCCGACATTACCCACTACAAATAAAAGGATGCAAAACCCTAACTATGTCTACTTTACAAAGGCTGTCATATGTATGCCATATGGAGACACACAAACACACACACACACACACACACACACACACACACACACACACACACACACACACGCACACGATTTTGGGCAGAGTGAGACTAGACCCCTACCTGTTGAAGCTTAGACACTATAGATCGCAGTACTTATCTCACACACCACAGCTTAAATCTTGGTACAACACTGTCAGTTGGTAGTACTAAGGTAGCTGACATCATCAGGCCTTATTGAATAGGACACTGTAGAAGCCAGCAGAAAATTACGGGCCAAAAATTGCATAACCATTGCAAGTGGATAGCCCATGAGGGCATGGCAGTTATTTTGAAGGGGCATATATATATATATATATATATATATATATATATATATATATATATATATATATATATATATAGCCTGGTGTGAGATTAGAACCCCTACCTATCTAGTATTACACAGTATAAATCACATTTATTGCATGAGCTACAGCTTAAGCCTTATTACTATAATGTCAGGTGATAGTCTTACAGTGGTTGATATCATCAAGCATTGTTGAACAGGGCAGTGTAGTAGACAGCAGTAAGTTACATGCCCACAAAGTACATAACCATTGCAGGTGGATAGCCCACGAGGGCATGTCCATTGTTTTCAGGGGTATATATATATATATATATATATATATATATATATATATATATATATATATATAAACACACACACACACACACACACACACACACACACACACACACACACACACACACACACACCAAGAAAGGGGGGGGTGCAGTGATATTAGAACCCCTCCCTATCTAGGCTTATACACTATAGATCACAGTACTGATCACATGTACTGGAGGTTCAGTCTGTTGCATATGTGATTGCAGGCACAGTACTTGTGCTTTACACAAACTAGGCTTGCATTGAACATCATCTGTGGCCTGTAGAGTGATATAGGTTTGTACTGTTATCTGCATCTAGTATCCTAGCAGTAAGATAACTGATGTTATCCTAGCTATGTGTGTGCAGTTACCAGTATGGCCAAATGTGGTTGCTTGCAGTTAGATAGGCAACACTGTGTGCATGGACAATATGCCCTGTCCATATGTGCGTTGACACCATTATACATTCCACCTGTTCATCTGTGATTGTCTCTGTGATGACATCCATCAGGCATAGGGATCTGTAGGTAAGTGGATTATTTACTGTTGCACTGTTACTTTGGATCCTTTGAGCAACATTATGGCTGTGTGATATTGCAGTTTACTCACCATTATTAGGGTATGTCGGACAATGCAGACATCCACACACGTATCTCTGTATATAAATGCAGCTGTGTGTGTGTATGATCTGTATATGTGTTCTGTAGATATATGGGGGGAGTCTATGTATCACTTTAATATATATAGCGATATATACATATATATATATATATATATATATATATATATATATATATATATATATATATTTGACACTCTACAAAGTGATAGATATACTATGCATGTGAGAGACAGATACTGACAGATGGATATGTATACGTATGTGTCTGCCTGTATAGACAGTTATACATGATAGGTCATTTCAATGAAGGGCCAACAGAATTGCACCCATTCTTACTAAGTGTATAGGCATTCTCAGTGGAACTGTCAGTACTTATGATATGATTCCAGGCCACACCTACCTGTATTCCAGTCTGGCATTTTGTATGTTACAGATGTTAACATTCACCCCTGTTTCTACAGTACTGCACTTCAATCAAAATGTTCACAGCATTCTCCATCTGTCTGCTGTACTAAATATGTGACTGGAGTTGGTAATGTTACACCACCAGCTGACTGACGGTCTGCATAACTCACAATTGCCCTGATTTTCACGGAATGTCCAGAGGTTTGCCTCATATGTTTGGTCTGTTCTGGTGCTTCATTGAATGGTTATATCAATACATTCTACTAACTGCAGACAATCGTGTGTCAGACTTTATATCCATCAGAATATATGTACTAATGCATCACCTTTACTTCAAGCAAGGTTTATGTGACCGATATTTAAACTCTGTCCCTATGTTTAGGCCTTTGTCCCACCAGTCCTTCTGGTTTTGTCAAGATTTCTTGCACTAAGAGGTTGGGAGGTATGACATTCTGTGAAATCACCAACGTACTACTACCTCACATGCAAAAGATGCAAGTAATTCCAGATTAGAACCATCATTACTATCATCCATGCTTGCTTCCCTAGTCCACTGAGCCACACAGGTCACTAGACAGAGAGTGGTCATCCATCCCACATACAACAACATAGTTATGTACATTATTATCCTGCATGAAGAGAGGCATGCAATGTGTGAGCACTATCTATGTTACAGCCCTGAGATTGCCTGGTCAATTTCTATACCATAGCTGAAATTCTGTTAAAGTGGTTATATGGGTATGCCACTGTGTTGGGGGTGGGGGAACAACAGCACATGATCAGCTTGGGTAGACAGCAGTCCAGATATCATATGTGCCCACTGTTTATCATCCCCCTTGCCTGATGTCATGAATATTCCAGCCATGAGGCCTAGTGAAAATTAACGAACACATACTAGTGGACTGGGTATCAGTTGTCCCATGTGGATGTTAACTCTGACCAAATAACCCACTATATTTTATTGCATAACAGCAGCAGATCCATACATATGATGCCTTATTATAGTAATCCTTACAATTAGTGTGTAGGTTAGAGATTCACATTGAGAATGTAGCAATTGACAGACCTGTAGTTTAGATATGACTCTGTGCGATGCAAGCAGTGCACAGCCAATACATGCCTAGGTACAGGTAGTGTGGGTTGCCTGGCATCAGCTATTTTACTATATGTATGTGAGTGGGAGTAAGGTGTCAGTGTCTGGGGCTCTAGGTTGTCACTGAATGTGCTATGCATTGTCTCTTAGCCATTGCCGAGGAGTACTGGGCACACCTACATCTGCTTACAGGGACATCATCAGAGGGCTCCTCCTCCAAGTCCTCCTTTGAGTGTGTGGCTGTGGTGATCTAGGCACTGGTGAGGGGCTGTGTATCCCTTCCCTATGCTGATCCTGCCACAGCATCTTCTGCGGGATCATATTGTGTAGCATGGAACATAATGTGAACATATGTGTACATGTGGCTGGAGAATACTGCTGGGTTGCACCAGATATATAGAGGCACAGGAACTGTGACTTCAGCAACCCAAGCACATGCTCTATGATGTTCCTAGTTTGTGCATGTGCCTCATTATGGTGTTCTTCTGTGGGTGTGTGTGCATTTCTGATGGATGTCATCATCCACAGTTCCAGTGCATAGCCAGTATCCCCCAGTAAATGGCCATGTGGGATGTCCTCCCAGCAAACATCTTGTACAGCTGTGATGCATGCCAGATATGGGAGTCATGATAGCTGTCAGGGCTCCAGTACACACATTTGTGATAATGTCCTGGGCATTGCATACAACCTAGTAGTTGATGGAGTGGTACACCTTACAGTTTATCTAGATGCTACCCTCCTCACTGGGTGGTGCCTTGATGTGCACATAAGTGCAATTTATGGCACCCAGTAGCTCAGGGTAGCATGTGACATGATAGAAGTGTTGCATATTGCTGGCTCTCACCTCAGGGATGAGGAGAACATATATTTGCTCACTGGTATGTGGTAGCATGGCATCCAGGAACTGGTGGAGTCCCCAGTTGGTATTTGGAAGGTACCTGTGGCTATTATCCAAAGGGCTACACATACCTTTGTTTCCACTGGAATGGGTTCCCCTCTGTTGGCTCTGGGCCTGAGTTGAGGGCGGCAGAGCTCAGTGAGTTCATGTAGTATGTCCCTGTCCACCCTTTAGCACTCTACAATCTCCAGTTCATGTAGCTCGTGGAAGGTTACGCTAGGCCTGAATACTCGCCTCCTTCTCTGCCTAGGCTTATTGTCAACAGCAGCAGCAAAATTGACTTCAACATCTAACACATACAAATGTAGCAGACCTGCAGCAGCCCCTAGCATTCTTTCAGTTAAAATTCCCCAGTCTATACTCCAATGGTGCAGAGTATGGGGGATAAATTAGATTGTAGGGTGTATGCATTCTTTATAGTGCTTTACTGTAGGTGCTGCCTGTATGATTGTCTGCCTATGATGCAGTGCACCTGCCTAATATGTAACTGACATAATTTAATGGGCATAGTTAAAGTTAAGCAAGGATTAACAATAATTAATACATCACTGGCCTTTTAGATACTCTGAGCACTGCCGCGCACCGTGCATACGTGTGTCCCATATGTAAAAACTGTTTAGCAGTCAGTGCACACCCCCAAACATCCACACTCAGCACAGTGATTCACCACGCAAACACATGGAAACACGTGCCCCATAGGTAAACAAAGCTTAGAC
Organism: Protopterus annectens; assembly: GCF_019279795.1. NCBI lineage: Eukaryota > Metazoa > Chordata > Ceratodontiformes > Protopteridae > Protopterus > Protopterus annectens. The sequence goes on from NC_056728.1 coordinate 1,451,566,453, forward strand.
ATCAGTGCACACAGCTTCTCAGGCTTCCATGCTTAGCATGGCAGCACACCACTCAAACAGACACAGCTAAGCACCAATCAGCTTAGAAGTTGTTGGACACACCATCTCTTGATGTCAGCTACCTCCTCTGTGGACACCAACATGGGTCTTTGCCTAAACGGAGGGGATATGTGGACACGGGTACCCCATTATGCTATTCAGTAACTCTACCTCATTTGCATAGGGATCCAAGCCCACAACCTGGATACTGTATGCTTTCAAGCTCTTCCATTTTAGCAACAACACCAGTGCACCATTGTATAAACTGCATACAGGGTCCTGTAATACATTTCTGTCTCATGATATTAATATTTGATTTTTCCACTTTTTTTTGTTAAATAAGGCATGTTTGTGCACTGAGGTGTGCCTGGCAAACATACTAAGATTACTAAAGAAAATCTATTTTAATATATTTACTGTAACTTTTGGAACACACAGAGGATAGTTTTGCTGATATGTGTGTGTGCTACGCCATTTCTGTCTATCTACCTACATTTATACAACCCCTTTTTTCTGTCTACAATCCTGTACATGGACTTTTTCTGTGTACACTATAGACACTGACACAGGGTCTGCAGAGCTGACTATAAGCTTGCTGGATTGCTCTACCTGTCTCATTTGCATGAGATTCACCTGCTTATGAGGTGATTTGCATGCCATGGAAGTGTCTATGTTGGTGCAATCATTTGGGCTGCTCAGCAGTGCATAAGGAATCTAAAAACATTTGATCCCATGTTAGCAGTGCAGTGAGATGCCTACACGGAAAAAAAAAAAAACATGTAGACTTGACTAAATTCCCTCCCGAGTCACATAACCAAGAAATTAAAAAACACTTTTTTGCAGAGGGGGCAAACCACCCCCATCACTCCTTGCTAATAATACATGCAGATGCCAAGATTGAAAAACAGCCCCCATTGTACCTTGATTTTGCACACACATAGTAGAAGTCAGCAAGAAGAAAATAAGAAAAGAACATTTGCTCTTTTGAAACTGCAATCATATAAAAATGTATGTGTCTACACACATATATAAATATTCAAATATATACAAGATTTGCAGATACCCATCTAGTCTTCTAGTTTATTTTTATTAAAGATAGTGAGTCTCACTCCTTAACATGTTATGAAAGCTTATTCTAGACATTTGGAAGACAGAGAGTTATAAACTAAACCACTGTAAAATTTTATTTGTATGTTGGTGAAGACTTTGGTCCCTGGTTTTAGTATTGGTGGATTTGTTAGAGTTGTGGAGAAATAGGAGATCCAGGGAAAAACTCATCTCTAGCAGTGCAGTAAGCAAGACAGAGATCTCCACTCAAAAGTCTATAAAGCACTGAATAAAGAGACAGACCTTCCATCCTCTCATAGTTTAGGGACTTTAGGCATGTAATCCTTTTGGATAAGAACCTCTGGGATCATTCTAATTGATATATTTAGCGAGATTCCTCACAAAGGGGGATTGTGCTTAAAAACTGGCCTGATCAATGCTGAGTATAACTGAATTTTTACCTCATTGGAACATGATGATATTTCTTTGGCAATTAGCTAGGCCGAATAAAGGATTCCCTGACAACAGTTGTTACATGATGGTTTGAAAGAGAGGGGAGGGTTCAACCAAAGTACCTATGTTCCTAGTTAAATTTTCATTTTGTAAAGGGGTATTGTCTATTCTTTATGAAGTGGGGAGGGGTTGTGGGCCAAAAGTGATGATACAAATTTCACCATTTAGTTTGGGACTATTATTAATAGATCAAGAGATTACTACAGAACATCATTCTGGAGAGTTTGGGTGTTATAGGATAACAGCTATAACCACCAGTTTGCAATCATCTGGAAACTTTGTTAATCAGAGATATTGGCTCTCTGTCTGTAGATGTGGGGAGCAAATACCAAAATGGTGAGGTCCCAGCACTGAGCTTTGACGGACATTGTTGGTCACTTTCATACTTTCTAATGAGGTATGTACAACTCGATCAAAGCATGTTTTGCCTATCAGACAGTTTGTTATCAATAAATATAAAAGATGCCACACAGACTGGAATCCCCAAATAAATTCAAGGCTTTTATTCAACATAAAATGGTGAGTACTTTTGTTTGGTAGATATTACCAAACTTCTTCAGAAAAAGTAAAAAAGCAAATGCAGCCTTGTTTATACTACACACCCTACCTAAAAATCAATTAACACCAATTAGTATAAAACACTAAAAGTCACAGCAAACATAAAAGCTGCATACCTTTATAAATATCAACTATATGTCATACATATGTAAATATATATATATATTTTTTTTAAAAATCTCTAAATTTAGAGATTAAAAAAAAAAAAAATATATATATATATATATATATACACACACATATATATATATATATATATATATATATATATATATATATATATATATATATATATATACATATGTATCACATATAGTTAAATATTCATTAAGGTATGCAGCTCTTATGTTTGTTGTGACTTTTAGTGTTTTATATTAATTGGTCTTAATTTGTTTTTAGGTAGGGTGTGTAGTATAAATAAGGCTGAATTTGCTTTTTTACTTTTTCTGAAGAAGTTTGGTGATATCTACCAAACAAAAGCACTCACCATTTTATGTTGAATAAAAGCCTTGAATTTATTTGGGGATTCCAGTCTGTGTGGCATCTTTTATATTTGCTGGTTGTTTTGTTTGTTGGCTTAGTTAGTATCAATCCCAACACAAATTTGTCAATTTTTAAAGTATGTAGCTTTTGTATGATGCCAGCATTGGGCATGGTGTTAAAGGCCTCGGCCTGATCAAGATACCTTGTGTGCACTGCATGGTCACCATCCAGTGTCTCAGTAAACCTTTTCAAAGAAATTTAACAGATTCAATAAACAGGATCTACCCTTCACTGAGTCAAACTGTTGGGGTCAATTATAGCACAATTCTTGATATCACAGTTGATGAAGTTATTTATAATACATTCAATTGCTTGTCATATAAGGCTTGTAAGGTTAGGTCTGTAATTATCTGGACTAGTTGTAAGGTCATCTTTGTAGAGTGATATCATCAAAGCTGTGCACTACTTATTACAGAGAAATCAACCAGATAAATTTAAAGGGGGTATGTCCCTGCAAGGGCTTGTTTAACACTATTTATTAAGCAACCAGGTGTATTTTCAAGTCTAATGGTGGAAGTATTTTTGGTCTTGGTTAGCACATTCAGTAAATGATCTTTAGATAAAATTGGATGAATAAGGTATTGTCATTTTGGGGCTTTGATTGCAAGTCTCAGGGGTAAAGTTGGCACTAAATGTGTTTAGAAGAATATTGGCAATGTCTATTGGTTCAAAATAGCAGCACCATTATGAATAAATTAATAAGTTCTAAGTAATGTATGGTAATAAATTTTAGTTTTCTAACATATCAGAGGAAGGATTTATAGTTATATTTGGCTTTGTAAGGCAACCTAAGTTAATGCAAAACCCTGTTATAGATAGAGTTCTCACTTTACTTTTAAACAAAGCTTCATTACCTTAAGATCAGGCAATTTACTGCCTAGATATCTGACATTAAGGAGAGTCACTTTAATGTAATCTGATTTTGGGACTGTTTTATTAGTTATAATGGGATTTTGATCAACTGCACTCTGCCTAAGAAAAGGCAATTGGGGCAGAAAAAGTTTTAGTTTGTATGCAAAAGTGTTGAAATGAGAGGTGTAGGCCATTCTTAACAAAGCAAGCTAGATTGTCAGGCATCTCATGCCATGCTGATGCATACTGTATCTCCCTGGAATGACACCAACTAACCAATTGTTGAAGCCAATTATCCTTTCTTTGTATCTTGGCATCATTCACAGTGAAAGAGTAATTACACTCAGGACTAGAGTATTATCTGCAATTGCAAAATGCCGTGAAAGTTCTGACATGTCCCTCTGCATATCTCTCATTTATTTATTTAACATTTGTTTACCAGGAAAGTCCGACTTAGAACAAAGCCCATTTTCATCAGAGGCTAGGGGAGAAATGCTCCAGACGCATGTCTTTACAATATGGGAGGAAACCGGAGCACCCGGAGGAAAGCCAGATGAATGCAGGGAGGACATGCAAACTCTACCTACAAAGCACCCCAGCTGAGAATCGGACCAGAAATCTCTTACCGTGAGGCAACAATGCAACCACTGCACCACTACACCGTCCATGGCTCCATGTCTCAGGTTATTTACTACCACATGCTCCACAACAATATCATAGTCACATTTGCCAAAAGTTTGGGTTCTTAGGGTCTGTGTAATATCAGGAGATCCTGGCACCTGAAAGACAACTCACCATCAGTACCTGCCAGCCTTTTGGGAGATGTGCCAGAGTGCATGACAAGACTCACCTATTAATAAAACATTTTTATTAATGCCATTCTTTGAAATGATGGCTTTGGAATTTTTTCCTCAGGGTGACTCTTTATGAGAAATATGCATGAGGAGGATGAGTGGACAAGTGAACATATTTTTGCTGAAATTTGGCTGGTATTCATAGTCCCAGGCTTTGCAAATGACTTAACATTATCTGCAGATAGTGATGCTACATGGATATGCAAATAAGGTCAATGAAAGCCATTTGCAGTGAATAAGGAAACGTGAAGTCTTTTTTGAAAACATGTCCACTTCTGACAAAGAGTAAGTTGTATAAAGTTCAGCTTTTAGAAGTTGCAAATTACTTTGCAAAAGACTGAGGGTTCAAGTTATTTTTTTTAATATCTCAGGCGAGTGTAGCTAAATGCTGGGGACTGCACAGTGATTAAACTGATCTTTTTAAAAAGAAAAATGGAGTTTATAATGTTTTACATAGGAGTATCCTTTTGTGGACATCGTGATGGTTTCATTAAAGAATATAAAGGGGGATATGAAAGATTGAAAAAAAGGGGAGACAAACAATGAGGGGAATCACTTGAAGAAAACACCAAGAGGGTTTGTGCTGGAGGTGGTGGGAGAGGATGGGCACTATTTCTTTGTCAGGGGATAGATTCCCCTATTTTTTTCAAAATGTTTGTATAATTTTTCAATTTTTTTGTATGAATGTGTGGTGTGAATAGGAAATAGGTAAGGGGATGTAGAAGAAAGGATAAGGGAAGAAGGGATGAAGAAGTACCAGCAGGAGTCCCGGTCCCAGAGCCCCCAAAACATCCACTGCCAGATGTTGTTGCAGTGAAGGACTGGCTGAATTCTTCTGTGTTCTACCTCTAGCAATACATCATCTACCAAAACCCAATCATCCAAAGGCAGGCGTCCAGTCTGGTGGACCCCTGCCATAAATAGACTGTACAACAGAAGGAGGAAGCTACTACATGATAGAGCAAAATCGCTAATAGGGAAGGCATCTCTGATCAGTACTAGCAAAAAATTACGAATCCCTCATAAAATCCTCCAAGGCCAGCTTCAAGAGAAAAATTGCACAGGACACCAAAGACAATCATAAGGCTTTTTTCAGTTATGTTAGGAACCTGGGATGCAACTCCCAGACTTGTTCTGAGTTGATTCTAAACGACAAAAAATACACTGAACCCACATATATCACCAATATCCTGGCAGACAGGTTCAGTGCAAACCTATCCACCCCCTCCCCCCCAAAAGAGCAAGTATCTATCCCGGCAGAGGGCTGCCTCCCAAACATCTCTGATGCTCAGGTGAAGGCTGCCCTCTCCAAAGGAAAAAAACACTGCTTCCATGGGACCAAATGGTGTCACAGGTTGCGTCCTACATGAACTCCAAGAGGAACAAATCCCTCAAATAATACAGCTATACAATCTCAGCCTCACTACAGGATATGTGCCCACAGAATGGCGTACAGCAACAGTGGTCCCACAAAGGTGGAGCCTCTACGGATCCTGGAAACTATCGCCCCATAAGCCTGACTAGCTTAGTCTGCAAGGCTATGGAGAGGATCATCATGGAGCTCATAAACAAAGACATTGGGGACCTACAGACGCTAGATCCTACCCAGTTCGGCTTTGTCAAGGGCAGATCCTGCCTTTTGAACCTGGTTGACTTCTTCAAAACAGTCACCAAAGCCATAGATGAAGGGAAGGTAGTCCACACAGCCTATCTGGACCTTTCAAAGGCATTTGACACAATACCCACTTGGGCATCATAGATAAGCTATCCAGCTTAAATATAAACCCCTATGTCACAAACTGGCTCAAAGACAGAACCCACAGAGTGAGAGTTGCTGGAGCCATGTCAGACTCGAAACCGGTCACAAGTGGCGTCACTCAGGGTTCTGTCCTGGGACCACTCTTGTTCGGTATATACTTTTCCGAGGTACAGACAAAGGTGGAATGACTATGGCTCACCAAGTTTGCAGACAACTGCAAACTGGGCACCATAATCGACTCTCCAGCTGACACAAACATCCTTCAAAAAGGTCTCACAGAGACAGATAACTGGTGCCAGCGCCATGGTTTAAAGCTAAATTCCAAAAAATGTATAGTTATACCCATTGGCAAAAACAATGTGCCCACAAATTACCACATAGGCAGAACCCCATTAAGTACAGAGAAAGTTATTAGGGACCTGGGGACCCAAGTTGATAGCAATCTCTCCTTTGAAAACCACATTGTCAAAGTGGTTAGAAAGACCTTCTACATAGCCCACCTCATCACGAAGGGTTTCACATCTAGATCAAGAGAGGTAATCATGCCCCTTTATTCATCCCTCATCAGGCCCATCATAGAATACAATGCCCCTTTTGGGTTGTACCTTACCCGACACCTGCAGCAATTAGAGAGACCCCAAAAGTATCTCACCAAGAGGATCAAGGGTCTTAAACCGATGCCATATGCTGCTTGGTTAAAAAAACTCCAGCTCTACTCAGTTGCATACCACCTACTTCGAGGCGATCTATGCCTGACATACAAAGCTATGTCAAATCCAGAATTAATGGACATGCTCCACCTCAGTAAATCTAAATCCCTTAGAGCCACACGCTCGAGGGACTTGAAATAAATACAGCACAGAAATAAATAGAACTTGCTGGAGGGACAGGTTCATAACCCAGAGGCTCCCTTCGCTCTGGAATAGAATTCCAGTTCATGTGAGGCAGAGCACCTCACTGAATCTCTTCAAGAAGAATCTCGATAGGTGGATGGGGGATCGTAGGTTTGTCCCAGGGAT